>NW_026924563.1:0-23472 GCF_032062105.1 Saccostrea cuccullata | reverse complement strand
TTTTGTATCCTCTGTAACAAATTACCTCCCTTGTCCTACTCAAATATATGTTGCAGTTTACATTTTGTTTCTGTGCGTGCATGCCATGATTATAAAGCTGGTGATTCATGTTTTTAATTAAAGTGATAAGTTATGTAAATGCATGTATTTGTTCTTGGTAATTATGAATTATTTATTTTGTGTCTTTTCATCAGTCTGTTATTTTTTGTTTATTAATATTTAAACATTCAAAGAAAATGGTCTATTTACAGTTCAATTAAATGCAAATATTGAAGTCAATGCTGACTGCATACATGATTATTTTCACCCCATGTTATATTTCCATTGCAAAACAATTTTGACCTGTTTTAAATTCACCCAGACAATGTTTTATGTAAAGATAATGCACCCAGGTTTTTAAATTTGCTCACTTTTGACAAGGGCAAAGGAAGAAAAATAATTTATGGGTGACAATTTCAGTCATACAACTTATTTTTATAGCTGCATGGCTCAAGTAAAATGACCAATTTTTTTTCCATCAAAAAATAGATTATACTGTAAAGTTTGATAGGATATGAAGCAAAAGTTTGTGGTAGCTTCTCAAATTTACATCTAAGGTTGTCAACTTCTTTATTAATTTTAACAGGGAGACAGAGTAACCCTGCTGGGGGCCTCTTCTAAGCCCTGGAAGGTTGAGGTCAGTCTAAGAGCAGGTAGTGGCAGTAATCCCTCGGCCACACTGGTCGGAAACACCACTGTGTCATTCATTGATGGATGGGCCAACTTCACTGGACTGGGAATATCCCACAGTGGATCAGGGTGAGTAAACCAGAGACTTAGCCTCACAGTTAAAATGAGGTCATTTTCATAGAAAAACATGACAGAATTATTGTATGTAATAAGGACTGATCATTTTACAAAATGATTGATCATTATTGTTTTTATACAGATTTTCATAGGTTTAGGAGTTAACAGATTTTGAAACATATTTACACATTTAATTGATTTTTCAGGTACATTTTGGATTTCAAGGTGATTGACCCATCAGAAGCGACCTTCACCCTTGCCTCCTCTCCTCTCAGTGTCGCCCAGCGATTACTGACTTCGGCCGTGACCTACACGTCACCCGACATCTACCAGGGTAGTTCACACACCGTCAATCTGGACATCAGAGACAAGGACACTGGGGTGACCCTACCAGACATTGCCTGGAGTGTAAGTTGTCACTGTTTGAAGCTGCTACTGTACTGTATTTTGTAGCATTACCTGGTGCATTTGGGATAATTAGTATATAAAAGAGAAGGTTCACTGTTGTTTATAGTTTGTTATAGTTTGATGCATGTGGTAGGTGGCAGCAGAGAATGAAATATCTGCAAAGATTGGCTTCTCTGAGGAAGTGGTAATTAATAAGCAGAGTTTATTATTTTATTATAAAGAATTTTGATCCCTAGCTTTCTCAGAATATCCAAAAGGGAACCCAATTTCACCCCCCTCCCCAAACATCTACCACCCACTCCCAACCCCTCCCCACCAATCCTCCTTCCCAACACAAAAAAAACACACATCATCTCCATCAGCAAGAAGAAAATTAATATCACAATATGAATCTGTGGTGTGCAGACACAGCTGGTTTAATTTAAACAATATCTTTTAATGAATAATCATAAAAAGATTGGATAGCAGGCACTGCCTATGTAAGTCATTGTCAGTTGATATTGGTTGGAGATATGGTCTAATCATGTTATAATATCTACTACAGTAAAATACCATTGTTACAGTGGTACATTGTATTTATTAATGTATGAAGAGTACATATAGACTTTTAGTGCCATTTCTTCCAGGTTGAATAGTCTCGTTATTATAACTGTTATTAAAACTAAAATAGAGTCAATTATAGTGCATTTCTTTGTAAACAATTAGATATCGGGCCTATCACTGCACACCAATTATTTATTTTTCATGTTTGCTGTCTTCCAATGGACAAATTGTAAAAATATCCAAAATTTTTTTTATCAAAAGTGTATTTGAGTTGTATTTAATTCAGGGACATAGTATTGTTTTTGAAAAGTGGGTGTCAACCAGGGGTTAAAAAAACATCTTGCATGAAAAAACATTGACAAGCACTTTGAGTTGTTTGTTTGTTTTGTAGCTCACCTGAGCCGAAGGCTCAAGTGAGCTTTTCTGATCAAAATTTGTCCGTTGTCTGTCGTCTTTGTTGTCGTCGTTGTAAACTTTGAATGCCTGGATACCTATCGTTTTTTAACCTAAAATATATTAGTTGATCAATTTGCAATTAGAAAATGCATTGCTGATATTCCAATTCGCTTATACTGCAAAAAATATTGGAGATTTGACAATTCTCCCTATATAATATGATTAACTTTAATCTTTTACTTTAAAGAAATACTGTGGATAATTTAACATAACTTTGTGGATTCAGAGATAATTTTATGAGTATTTTTTGTTACTTAACTGCTAATTTTATAAACCTGAGGATCGGACTACCTATAAGAAAAGCACATTGAAAAAAAACCCTCTCCTTTGGGTGAGCATGAGAGGGAAATGGCATAGGAAGACACACATTTTTTTTCAATTCAAAAGTTTAATTTTATTTTTCTCTGACAATGAATCTCTATAAATGTAACAGATAATTTTTTGAGCAGTAGCTTAAATTGGATTTTATTTTTTTACATTTCAGGGCTTGAACTGGTACGTGAATGTGACACAAATGACTGGAAACTCCTACACAGGTTCATTGAGTGGAACATTCACCAAGGCCTTTAACCCGGTTACTGGTCTGGTGACCCTGAATGACCTCCAGTTAGACACTGTAGGAATGGCCTTCATCAAGTTCACAGTCTACTCAGTACCGGCCCAGTATTCTCACGAGATCACTCATGACCTTTACCTTTACCCGAGCGAGGCTCAGACCGTTACCATAGATACCACCCACACGGTGAAGATCAAGTTTGACCGTGACTTTGCTACTTATGGCACCACAGAGTTTGGAGCTGTGATTGTTAACCACTTCCAGTCTAGGTACCCTTACATGAAGATGTCTAACCTCCAGGTCTCACAAGGTAGGAACAAAGTTGTTTATAATCTTATAACACAGTCATATTCCATCATTCAATATACTGAAATACTGTTTGGCTGAAATTTATCATGATTCTCTGAAAAAAATAGCTTTGAAAGACACAAACATTTTTTCCCCATGATTAGTAGATATCAAAGTGTTTGAAATATGTTTTACATATCTTACAATTTTTTTCACCTGTTATAAACTGGCATTTACTGATGAATATTAATCATCTTTCTTAACAGGAAGTGTTGTCATTACCGTGACAGTTTCTGGCAACAGCACCACCGTCCTGGAAGTGACTGAGGCCTTATGTACAGCCATTAAAAGTGGCACCACCTTCACTTACAAAGGAACCACCCATACTCTCAGTAAGACAATGTCAGTGAATGGGGCTGATTACTGTGATGATGAGGTAATTTAAATTGAATTTTATTAAATAATATAGATAAACTAAGAGAAATACATTGCAGTGGATTGTACTTTGGATGTGACAAATTATATTGTTTTATACATCACTGATAAAAAGAAGTTTATTGTGTAGTTTTTTGCCTAAAAGTAAAAGAAATCATTTTGAGAGTAGAAGTTCACTTGTTACTGGATAAAAAAATTTTAGAATGATGGAACATTAACAGTTATAGTAAAACTTGCTTATAATGAATGTGCCTGTTGTAAACTTAGGATCATTGACAGTTGGCATCTGTTCCCCAGTGAAAGAAAAAAGTAAAACATCTTGCCCTGGAGGGTCCACTGTAACCCTATTTTTTTTTTTGTATAATGATAATGTACTTTAACTCTGTGATGCACTTTTATGTGAAATTGTTTTCAAGATAATTACTTTTACCAACATAGATGACTTTCATAAAGTTCAACTTGCCTTCAGATCTCATAGGTCCATGCTGCTATTAGTGAGTTACGTGGTCTTTGGGGCATAGAAGTCTGTCTAAAATTGTTACCAATAGAAATCAAGAACAAAATCTATTTTGATAAATCTTTCAAATTCTTTTTAATAATTATTTGTCTTTTTTTTTCAAACATTCACAGAGTTGACATTTAATTTTTTACATGTACTTTTGACAACTTGGACAAAAATTCTTTCAAGCCCTAGGCAATGTTAAAGTTTTTTTTCTTTCTTAAATGTCATTTTTCAAGTTTTTGTCCAGCTTTTTTAGGGGGAGGAGAGTATAAATAAGTGCATTTTCAAATGCTAATTTTTTTTGGAGTAATAAATGAGGAAAAAAATTTTAAATATTTTTCCTAAGAACAACGGGGCTACTATCTGCCAGAGAAAAAAGAAAGCATATTCAATTTTGATAATTAGGGCCCCACAAGGATTTGCGGGTGCCCTATAGTAATCACTCTGTCTGTCCGTCTGTCCGTCTGTCATTCTTCCGTCCACAAATTTTCTGTTTTTTCCTAATAACTTTTTTTATGGTTGCCCGATTAAGATCAAATTTGGTATGGTAGTTCAATAGGCAGAAAGACATATTTTGATGCTAGGTTTGATTCTCTATGTCCCCTGGTTTGGAGCTGGGGTGGTGGGGTATATTCCTTAACTTATATAAGAATGCTTTGGCAAAGAGAGATAACTGCTGAAGATGTTTCCATTGTAAACTGAATGCTGCTATGAGTCTCTTGGGATTAATTAGCTGTCCTCCTGCAGAAAATCCAAAGCATTATCTTTATCTGTCACATTGAGATTAATTACCACCTCTGTCTGCAAATGAAGTTTGTTTTGAAGTTCAGTCAATTTGGAATGCTATGAACACTCTGAAATGTGGATTTAGATATAAATGTTTATACTTTATTTTGGTTAAAATACCTACACAATGAGTTATGATTTCATTCTAGTATTAATACATGTACTGAAAAAGTTCTTATTGTAACTTTAGAAGAAAATGATGAGAGAGGTACAATTAATCCCTTGGGATTAATTATCTAGCCTGCTAAAGAAAATTTAGTAGGCCTATCTTTATCTGTCATTTTAAGATTAATGAAAACCTTTGTCTGCAACTGCTGTTTGTCTTGAAGTTAAGGTCAAGCCTTCATGATACATGTATTTGCATTCATTGGAGACTGGCATTTTATATAACGCTTACACATACTTCATTATTGTTTATACTTTATACATTCAATGTTAGGTTGTACTTTACTGCCTAATGTAAATATACAAAGATATTATTTATAGGTTTTTGGATATTCAGGAATTATGTTGAAAATTTTAAGAATACAGTTACTGTTGCTTATTTCTTCATATATTTTTTAATCATTCCGTAAGCTGCATCCTTATAATTCCACCCCATGGCGGGGCCCTTGCTGACTGGTCAGTTTTCTAGTTTTATTTAAATCATAGACTTTGTTTAGAAATAAGACAACACATTTTTTTTTTGAGAGAGAGAGAGAGAGATATCGAGCTCTAGAGAGAGAATGACATTAATGTCTCAAAAAAGGCAGACATAATTGGGTGACTGTTATAGTCCATGGGTCTTTTTCCCCCCTCCTCTCTTTCCATACATGCCTAGTGCTTGTTACATTTCTTTTCTTGAACATTCAAAGTAAATATTGCATTAATGATTAAATACTAACAGTTGGCATATGAACATTTTTATCTATTTAAATCCCTTTGTAAACAAGATAAGGTTTTAATTAGTTAGGCATATAAGGAAGTGGTTATGAAATTAATTGCCAATCGTAAACCACTCCATAATAAACAAGGTAGCTTAACGATTCAGTAAAACCCCATGTATGGCAATTATGTCAAAGATGAACACTCATATTCATTCCTTATACGATTATACGCATGAAGAGGTAAACAATTATTTTAGCTTTGCAATTTGGCAACATATGTGATACATTAAAGGTCGCTAGGACATCTTTTAAATTATTATGGGGAAAATAACAAAGCAATAGCAATTGAGAAAAAATACTAATATTTTGAAAGTGCATGGTTAATAATGCATGTGTTTAAGTTCAGGTATTGAGAGATTACAGAAGATGGTTAACAGTTTAGTTGGCCATCTGTGTTTTAATTGTTGGGGTTATGTGATCATAAACTTGTAAATGAATTTTGAATGATTTTTCTCTTAAATGAGAAACAAAAGCCTTGATCCACTTATTTTTAGACATATGGAGAATATGTAGTGGTGGTGATGGAAAATTTCTAAATTGCTGATCTGTGTATAAGAATTTATAATCATGGAAAAGTATTTAAAATTGCTGTCTGTTAGTGTTAATTTTTTTTTGACTTGTGCGAAAGCATGCATTGCACTACTTAAAGATCATATTACTTGAATTGTCATATCCACTTTTAAACAGTACATTTTTGGAGTGTTTTAGTAATAGATTTAAATCATCTTAACCATTCATTGTGCATTTATTACGTGTATACATGTACTTAAGTTTTCATGCATGTATTGATACAGGAAGATGAATTCTTTACATGTTTAAACTTGGGTAATATATGTTATGAATGCATGATAGATTGCTGCATTTGATGTACATTTCTGTTTTATTTTTCCAAAGATATGTGAATTTATTATATACTAAGCAGAAATTACACTGATTCCACACTGTGGGATAAGAGTGATGTCACGATAGCTCAAAATTAATGACTGCATGGTCCGAAAACCCTTATCATAACTTTGGCCCTCGATCATGCTGATATGGGGCCACTGGGGCCTGAATTATAAATAATAAGAATTTTAGCATGTAATATTCTCTACATATGATACAACATTGACACATTCTGTCTCTGGTTTTTCAGGATGACAAGGATAAAGAAATCAAGATTCTGATGATCGTCGGCATCTGTATTTCCATCCTGCTCATCATTCTCATCGTTGTGGCCATCATGGTCTGGAGACTCAAAGTCTACCCCAAGACAAAGACGCACAGTAAGTCATCAAATCATTTTATTTTATTAAACAATTTTATCAGCTTTGCTGTTGACAGCAAGTAACAAGTTTTAATTGCCAGAATGAACTATTCAGTAGAGTTATTGGACTTTCTTTAAAATATGCAGAGTCTAAATAAATGACGAATTGTTACTAAGAGAATTTTAAAAAGCTTAGTTGAAACCTGTATTGCTGACAGATTAGATATAATAACCACTCTGTTTTAGTTTAGGAGTAGACTTTTTAAGCCATTTGTGGTGATTCATGCATGTAATATTCCAGTTCTTTTCCTGCTAATTTACATTAATAAGGTGTTCCTCCTCCATATTTCCTGGAAAAAAAGAACATTAAACGATAGAGAGGGAAGATTTCGCACCACTGCATTGTCCTAGTTAATTCAAAAAATAAAGGATCACATCGCTGCTAGGACATATTGATTTGATGTGCATCCACTGAAAATGGGACAGTTTTTAGAAAGATGTTAAACCTTTCAATTCAAAGTCAAGACAAGGCCCAAAAGAGAACCAGTTTTTTTTTTTTATTTCATTATGACTATTGTGTCTTTTTTGGTGTTGCTAGACATTCTAAATTGCACCTGTTTCTGATCTGTCAGCAATTGTGCAGTAATTGAGACATGAGAGTAAACTCTTTTTTTTTATGTAAAATAAATAGGGTTTTATAAACAAGGTAGGAGAAGATCATTTTTCATGGAATACAGGGTCATTCACCTGCAGTCCTGCAGCTTTATGCACCAAGAATATTTATGAGGGAAATGTTGATTGTTTGTGCAAAGGAGCAGTGATTTAAATTATGCAACACTTATCAATGTTTTTAGTTGTGTTTACATTTTTTTTCAAAATATCCTGATAAAAGATTTAGCCCTTTATTTTCTTCTGGATCAAAAACAGAAACTTCTTAAAATTTTAAAGTAATTTTCAAAAGCATGAATTAAATTTATGCATCATTTAACAGGAGGTAGTATATCTGGAGGATCAGGTAATAATGACAGAAGGCTGTTTACTAATGGGGTTTTCAAATGTTTCTTAAAATCTAACAATTTTTTTTCATTTTTCCTTCATCCTTATATAGGCTTCATTGTTGTATACTTAAAATATAAAAACTTACACATCACACACATAAGCACAAACATGTTGTATTTGTTGTGAGAACTAAAGACACACATATTTGAATGTTTTTAGTTTTAATTTCCCTAATTGTTTAGTACGTGTACCTACATCTACATGTGAAGAGCCACATACACCCTAATATACTTTTTGAAAAAGTTTTCCATACAGTCTTTGTTTTTAATATTTTTTATCCTTAACAATTGTTGTAATTGTACTTGTGCTTCACAAAATTTAATGGCAGCTTTTTGGTGAAAGAAATATTGGTTATGGGTAACACTGAAATTGTATACAGTGGATAAAGATTTTTTATCTCACCTGCGCCAAAGGCTTAAATGAGCTTTCCTGATCAAAATCTGTTCTTTGTCTGTTTTTGTCAGCACCAGCCTGCATTGTCCTAAACCTCAATTTTGTTCAAACCATATGACTCCTGGGGATGGATACAGCCAGTATGTGCAATCAAAGATTTAAATTTAATTAAGTCCAATTAAGGCACATTGTATGTGGAAACATCCTCCAGTAGTGTAGATTTAATTTTGATGAAATCATGACCCCCAAGGAAAGGTTCGGGGCATCATTGGCATTGAAAGTTTTAAATAGAAATACATGTATGTAGAAAAATCCTCTTTGAGGGAACAGCAAAACTTTAATCACATTTATTTTGAAGCTTCATAAAATACTTTGGATTTTAGCATGTTTTATCTCATCTGAGCCAAAGGCTCAAATGAGCTTTTCTGGTCAAATTGTGACCCCAGGGAATAGGATGGGGCCACAATCAATAGTCAAAATTTTGCATAAGAATATACTTGTACATGTATAGGAAAAGTGTTATAAGGTCTTTATCTTTAGAACAGCTAAGCCATGATTACCATGGTAGTCATTCTTAAGTATGGAGCATCCTAAATACTTTTAAGTTTATTCAAATCATGATGCCTGAGGCCAAGGTAAAGTAGGACACAATATATTATCTTAATTTTATATAGAAATATATAAAAAGGAAGGATAAAAAATAGAAGAGTCATTGTAACTCAGGTGTGCAAAGTGGCCCCCTGGACCTTTTGTTGTCTTGAGATGACCTTGTTTTTCTGTACGGTTGACATACAGAAAAATTGTAACAAAACCAGGTTTGGGCATTCAAGCATGTTCAAATATTGGCATTTTTGCATTAAATATTATAATAATCACAGTATAATGTACTTTGCATGAAAGTCTGAGCCTTTATGAAAGTGTGTTTATTTGCAAATATGAAGAATTGCCAACATTTTCTATTTGATTCTTGAAATTCAATAGCATTTATGTAGGTTATACATCTGTTATGTCAAAACTGTGTAAACTAATCCCTAGTGAAATGTGCCTGTCTCTCTTTAGGAATGCATTCTGATGGTGATGCTGTTTACATTGGGAAGGGCAAAGGAACATTCTTCTTTGAGGACAGTTTCTACAGACAGGAGTACGTTTAACAGCCTGCGTACAGAAAAATCGTTCTTAGAGGACGGTCAGAAACCACCCATCACAACATTCTATGGTGCCAACAATGGCCCACCCCCTGTCACCACATTCTACGAGAAGGGCACTAATGGCCCAGCACTCAGCAAACACTGCTAGAGTAACACTATTAAACATAGACTTTGTTTGTTAATCTTTTTCTGCTATAGATATTAATGGGCATGAAAGCCTTATCTAAAACTATGGCAAATTATATACATATTTATTTTTGAACATTGAGTTAGTTAAGTTTTTGATGTTTTGTTAACTTATTTTCTCTATTTTTGCCTGTGATATATAGCCTGTGATATAAAGTTTATATAAGTAATATATTTGTTATTGTTGACAATCAGCAAAAAATTATAAATCTTAGTTAATAAACTTCTGAACCTTGCTGAGTGACTTGTTGATTTCAAAAGATGAGTTCAGAGTTAGAAGATGACATTTAAGAAGTGCTAAGAGTTGGAATTTAAAAACAACTTTTTAAATGAAAAACTTGATGTGATGATGAAGTTTAAATATTGCATGTACTTAATAACTATATGACTGTATATATAAATGTCACAGCAAAGTAGTCAATCACACTTAGAAATTAACATAAAAAAAATTAAGGTAGAAATCATGTGGATCCTGCATGTTGAAATAATTGTCTCTGTCTCAGAAGATAATTGATTAGATATTTTTCTTTTTATTATCTGTGGGATGTAGGTCTAAAAAGGTTTTGCCAGCTAGTCGTTTAATGCCAACTTGTACAAGAAGTAATTTCATAGGTCATAATTCTTGAGCTCGAGATCTTATATAGTTGGCTTGATCAGAAATTTCTTACATATGATTATCATGGGGATTTGAAGAGACATTATAGGTGTCTATCTTTAACCTTTGGAAAATGATAAGTGAAAATGATTTTCGCAGTTGCTATAGATTCTAGTCAGAGCTGCAATAATCCATCAAACAAATGGACCTTAAGGTGTTAGACAGTCATAACAAATTAATTTCCAGAAATATCAAACATTTTTCCCACTCAAAATTTTGCTGCATTTCATATCTCTCTATTTTAGTTCACCCCAAGGAAGTTGGGGGAGCTTATATATGATATACTGTCAGTGTCGAAGGTTAAAATTTTTGGAGCAGTTTCTGTTTAAGTACTTCTCTGCCCTTCATTAACATAGAAGCATGGAAGTTCCTTCTAGAGTGTTTCATTGTATTAGTCAAGGTTTCAGATGCTGCAATTTCAGCAAAGGTTAATGTTTTTAGAGCAGATTAAAGCTCACTCACTCACTCAGAACATTTGTAAAAGGAATTTGTATGCCATATTCTTTCATTTGTCATAATTTGGGAGTCCCTGTATAAGCTGTTCCCTTAGTCACTGTTCAGTGTAATGAATTGTCACCTATGTAGATGGACACAGGCTATGTACAGCACTTGGTAGCTACAAAAATAACCATCTACTTCTTTAATGGCAGCATCATCACCAGCCAATGCAATGGTTTCTGATAAGCTACTCTCCTCATAATTCTTGTTAATTATTCTTTAAAAACTTCGTGATTTAAATATGTTATTTATTTCTGTTGAAGACACAATTTGTACGTATCTGTTCAAAATTCGAGATCAAGTGACCAAAACATTCGTGACTTTTCACACCACCATATGCCAAGGGATTATTAGGACAGTAGCGTACGTATCAGAAACCCTTGGCTAGCGAAGATGCCATGGCAGGAGAGTAAGATACCAAAAAACAGTGCAGTATACAAACAAACACATACATGAATATGTAATAAAATGTAAAACGAAGGCAATGTAGGAAAACCAGTATGAACATGTGTCACCTTTGCATTTCGATACCTGTGACAATAGAGCAGTCAGGTGTTATGAATGGGAAGGGTATACCCTGGTGCAGATACTTTAGATAGTACAATCAAATATGGCATATATGCCTATTTACAATTCATGTTCATCTTTAAGGTTTTGGAGTAGATTATAAAATAGTTATTGGAGTATTATTCTCATTTCTTATTTTAAAATTATAAGCCCTAGGTAGACCAAACTTGCACAAATGATACATTTAATGATGCACAGTACCAGGCTTGCTTTGGATGCTGGATCTGACCATTTTCAGATGAGTGACCAGGTTAAAATTTTTGGAGAATTAAGCTCTATCTTCAAGTAACTTTAAAGCCTTTGTTGACCAAACTTGCATGGATGATACATCTAAGGATGTACACTACTTGTCTTTTTTCAGATGCTGGATTTGACCTACATTTTCCAGATAAGCTACGACCTGTTACTGAAACGGTCGCCAGGTTAAAGTTTTTGGCACATGCCCATTAGGCAAGAAACTATAAGGCCTATATCTGAACCAACTTGCATGGAAGGTACATCATGGGATGAACACTCTCTTTGTTTTTGATGCTGGTTGCATTTTCTAGATTTTTGACTAGTTTGACATTTTTGAATTTTAATTGACCTACTTTTCAAAAATTTAAACATTACTTTAAATTGGTAATAACTTTTGAAATAGAAAAGGTAGTGCTTCATATTACACCAATCTGACATAAAAGCCAGACCTCTATTTATACTGTCGCATCCTTGCGACATATAAAAAAACGAGGAGCGGATGAAAGATCTAATTTTAATTATACTGCATAGTATACACGTGTATTACCTGTGACAACGCCTCTCTAAATATACTAGGATTTGTTATCCTGTGACCTTGAAGTTTGATCACTTGCCCCACTCCTACTATTTTCATCAGATGTCCAATAAACAAGGAATTAATTGGTGTGTTCTAAATGTAAAGACGCTATGTACAGCTTGGGCTTCAACCTTTTTTTAGTTCAGTTTACAATATTTTTACCTACATCATTAACATTCTCTTCATCAGGGACTTAAAGTAAAAAGCTAGTGTCACTTAATTGCTCCAGAAAATAACAAAGTCCATGTGAGTTTGTGTTTTTATTTATAATGCTGCTGCCTCATTTACATAATGTCAAACCATTCTGTGCAATGCCAAGTTTCTTTTCAAATATAGTTTTAGTTACATTTTATCCTAAGTTATAGACTTTAAAAATTAAACCATTTTTAAATTTCATATAGGCATAAAATAGAGAAACCATTTCATGGCAAAAAGAGTAAAAGGTGAGAACAGTAGCAACAGAGAAAATTCAGACTTTGGTAAATCACAATATAAATATATAGACCTTATCTCTTTATAAATAGGCACATTTTCAGAAAAAAAATATGTACTTATTGAATCACATTTTTTTTAACAGACCCACAAAATAATGATTAAACATATCTGTACACAGAGGTCAAGGCCACAGAAAATTTCCCAATATACACCCTGGGCCTGATCCAAAGCACTTAGTTCTGATACTAACAACGGCCAAGTAGCACTGAATGTAGCAAAGAATATCGACAAAATTATAGCATCATAACAACAGAACAAACATATCTGTTCCAAGTTCCTTAATTAAAGAGCATTTAAAAAATACATGATCATTACTTAACATTAAAGATAAAACTCTGGAAAAAATAACAAGTACATATGAAAAGCAACATTCAATGTTAAATATCTACAAAGTGAACGACCAGTAATTGCACTCTTCAGCTACAAACATTGTTTAACAAGTATAGTTATTTTGCCTATTTATTATAGACTTTCATGGCAACTAATTGCATAATGCATATAAATGTAATTGAACCAATTACATAAAATGTCTGCATTCTAAGTGTTTTTCTATAAGAATTTTGTTTGTTTTATAGTTAAAATTGTAGAATAATTTAAAGAATTCCAATTTTCTTTGCTCCCTTTATCATCCTCGTAGACAAATATATGAAAAAAATATTTATGAAAAACCAAGTACAATACTTATTTTCAGATGTACCATCTACATGTGCAAGAACAACAAGATCATTTTAAAAAATCACAATATCTTTTAAAGTACTTCAGTGTAATAAACAAAGTCACCAACATCTCTAACATACTTAATTATCAACAGATATCCAAGGAACAAACATTAAAATATACAACAACAACAACAAACAAATTATCCAGCTACAAAGACTTTAGCTCTGCACAGATGTGAAAAGTACATTAGTCGATGAGAATGCACCAGTTAAAATTACAAAGGGTAAAAAAACAATAAAAATGACAAATGATAATGATTCTGAGATCGTTACTATTTACAGATGATTAGCAACAAATAACTTATATATCATTAATGAATCTGTAGCTATTTACAAGATGGAAACATGAAAATTGCAAGATCTCTTCTTCGAGCTGCTTTGTGGTGGTGCAGATGGACCTCTCCTCAGAATGCCTGTAGACTGGTCGGAATCTGCCCATTATACGCACTGTTTAACAGACTCCACAGTTTTCCATGTGTCTGGCTGAAAATCGTTTTTCAGTCCTTCAGCAATTTTAATGCAGGAACTACCATCAAAGGTGGCAGACTTGACAATGTTTTTGAGTTTGGAGGGTTCGAATAATCGGAGCACTGACTCTACCAAGTTATAGTCTTTCTTTTCAATGGCATACATGAGGGGGGTCTTTCCACTCTTCTTGTCCTGTGAAAATATTGAAATAATTTATTTTAAATTATATATATTTTTTAAAAATACTAGAACATTTTAAATTTTTTTTTACTTTACCCCATATATTGTAAACCAAATTTTATTCGCGTGTGTGAAATTTTTGTGAAATTAGCGAGAGCCTCATCATCACAAATATTTCTCACTGCGAACCGGTCCTTAAAGTGTATGTGTCTGTTAACAACAGATCCAAAAAGGCTTGGTTGCGAAAATTAATCGTCGTCAACTAGTCTATCCTTGGTAAATCCCCAAATAAAGTCGTTAAAATGAATAAAAGTTGGTTTACAGTGCATTCTTCACGTAAATTTAAATGTGAAACCAGCGTAATTAAATAATGTTTTTTTGAGTTTAAGTGTCTAGACATAGTGTGGACATGACAGAAATCAGACAATGTACTTTTAATACTGATTATAATTAAAGATAATTTGTTGCTGAACAAAATATTTCTATTTTAGATACCTGAGAATTAGGATCAGCCCCAGCTTTAATTAACGCCTCAATGATGGAGAGACTGTTCACGTAGCCATTTCCATTTCTCTGAGCTCGTCCATGAGCCAAGATGGCACAATGTAGGGCAGTGTGACCTAAAATACAGCAATTTGACCTCATTTTTTTCTTCAAATTTGCATAGGACAAGAGATAGTTAATATATCTTATAGATCATGAAGTCAATGGAAGAATATTAAAATACTAAGCTCACCTTCTGAGTTTGCAATGTTGAGAGAAAGGTCTTGAGATTTGAGTAGCTCATTTAAGGTGCTTAAGAATTCAACACCATTGGAAGATGCCACGTGAATAGGGGCCTTAACTTCCATGGACTTTCCATCTTGTGATACAACCTGAAAAACCAATTAACAATTTGTAACCACATGTAAATGCATTACTGGTACATATGGTACATGTGCAAAAAAAAGTTTGTTTTTTTTTTACTAGGATATAATCATATAGTTATACAAGTTTTTCCCTTCCTGATAATTCACATTCCACTGACCTGTGCCATACTGTTTGGGTTGGCATTTCTCTGAACAAACATGGCCACCATCTGAGGCTGATTGGCAACAACAGCCAAGTACAAAGGTGTCTGAAAAAAAAAAAATTAATTTTACCAAATGAATACAGAACACTTTCAAATATGATAAATATTTTTTTGTACATTTCCCTTTATGCTAAAATTATGTTCAATATAAGTGTCTACCTGTCTGTGTTTGTTTTCAACATCAATCATCTGTGAAAGATTTTCACGCATCAGTCGCTCCAAGAGGGCCAGCACCATGTTGGAATCTGTTTTGCAAACAGCCACATGGAGGTAACTACAAACAAACATACAGACAAAATTAAGCAACTACCAATGACATCAAATAATTGCAACCTCTAATTACCCCCTCTTCTTTGACGTAAAAGCCACAGAGGTGACAATGAGTCATAAAATGTCTTTTATCAAATTGTTTACTGTCTACAAAAACAGAGCAGTAATGACTTGCAGGCATTTTGTCTATCTACCTCCATTTTTTACTGTTTATTATTTTATTATATTTTATTCTATACTGGATTTGTTAATACACGTGGATTGGGAGTGTTTTTGAAGTATTTTATCTCTGCTGGCTCCAGAAAAAATCAATACAAGGACATGACTGTCTGAAAAGTCATCTGAAGGAGAGATATAAAACCTTTATTATGATGTTTAGCTCTGGAAAAAAAAAACATCCCGGAAAACTTGGGCATTATTTTGTAATTGTCTCCTTAAAAAAACTTATCAATAGACCAACAATGTAAAGCATGAAAGTTTTAAACTATTGTCAAGACTTCCCAATTAACTTCTAAACACAAATCCAGTGAGAATTATCACATAATCATCTAGCATCCATTAAATGAAAACTTTTGTAGGGGAACTTAATAACTGAACAGATATTTAAATTTCCATTCCATAATCTTTCTTCCATTAAACTAAATCTTTTGTGAGAGATGTAAAAAAAAATGATATTTAAATTTCCATTTCATAAACCCCTCTGTGTCGATCATAAAGCCTCGACTTTAAAAATATGATAAAAGAAAAGGAAGCAACTTACGTGTCGCCTTCATCATCTTGGAATGGAAGTTGTTCCCTTGAAATTTCTGCTACCATTCTTCTGGCAACATTGATCAAATTTTGTTTCTTTTGCTCCATCGCTGTAATGAACAATAACAAAATATAGTTGTACATGTATCATATTTTCAAATTTGGCAAACGAATTCAATTGTTTTTCAATAAAAACAAAATGTTTCAAAATATCATGAAGTGTACCTCTTCTCTGCATGGCAATCTGGGGGTTGGGCTGAGCCTTGGCCTGAATCTTGGCAGCAGGTCGCACACCGTTAATCTGTCCAGATTTGTCATTGCCGGGAATCTTGGGTCGAATCTCACGCAGCTTGATTTTCTCCTGTTTTGGGGCTTGGACTGGCTGTTGAGGTGCCACAATGATAATTGTATTTGGCTGTTGACTGGTTCCCCCAGCAGGGATGGGAACTGGTACAGATGTGATGGGAGCTCCTCCACCAGTGGCATTGTTCACAATAACAAATGAGTTTTTGTTGTTGTAATTGGCTGAGTGGTAGTCACTGCTGGCTTTATCATGCCTGGACTAGACACCAACCCTGGGGTTGGTTGAACCATTCCTGTGGGAGTGTTGCTGATTAGGTTGTGACCATGGCCAATGCTTGTAGTAGGGCTCAGAATGGACTGGCTCATGGTGTTGGGGGGTAGGATGATGACCTGATTACTGGTAGGAGTGCTTGGGGAGATGCAGTTAGTATTGACTTGTTGTGGCTGTGGAACATATGCAGGTTGCATCCTGATAGGCTGACCATTGGCCATTGGGGGAACCTGTTGTGGCTTTTGTCCCATATACATAGGCTGTTGCTGTATTGGCATGGGTGGAGTTGAAATTTGATGCTGAAGATTCATACCCATGTTTGGTTGAGAGCCTGTCAGGGATGTTTGAGGGTATCCATTTGCAGCTGAAACTGCTGGTTTCATCTGCTGTTGTGGACTGAAAGCCCTTGATGCTTGGCTCTGCTGAACAGCTTTTGGGCTGAAATTCTCTTGAGGAGCTTGATACTGTGGCTTAGGAGTTTCTTTGTCTTTCAGATCTTTAGCCAAAATCTCCAACACATCATGCAGCTTGTCCATGTTTTTGTCAATGTATTCTGATGTGTTATCAAGCTCAGTAGAAGCTGGCATTGGACTCATGGCATTGCTTGGTGGGGAGGTGCCAGTATGTGACTGGGGGGATTTGATGTCTGATTGAGGGCTGGGAACTGCATATCCACCATAGCCACTGTCTACAGAAGGTGGTGGAGAGTTCAAAGACATCTGACTGGCAGGGGAGTTGGTGGTGAAGGAGTAAGGGCTTTTCTCCATATCTGACTCAGATTCACTGTAATCAGATTTTTCATTCTGTCTCTCTGTAAAACTCTGTTCAGGTGAAAATGTGTTGTTTATCTGATTGTTCAGCTCGTTGTTGCTAAAGTTGGCATTTATGCAGTCATTCTGTCCAGGCAACATGGGCATTCCACCATTGTACATTCCATTGGGCATACCATTTGGCATAGGTGCATGGCCATAATTTCCAAACATTGTATTGTCCAAAAAGGTACTGCCTCCATAACCTGAGGTGTTGTCCTGCTGGCCTCCTAAAGAGTCCAGGAATTGGTCTGGGTTAAAAGCTTGTGGATTCTCATAGTTTGGCTGCGATACTGGCTTCATGAATTTGCCAGCTGACATCTTATCCACTGAGTATGTCATCTGGTAAGCATTAATATCCATGTTGTTCTGTAACTCATGATTCAAACCAGAATTGGTGAAGAGTTCATCCAATGGCTTTCCATACTTCTGATAGGAGAACTCATCATGGTCCATGGTGCGTTTCCCTCCCTTAAAGCCAGTGTTGGGCTGGCATGGATAGTTGTTGAATGACTTGTATGAATGAGTTTGAGAATACGGCACTCTGGGAATTCCACCGCTTGGTCCTCGAGATTTGACCTCTCCTTTGAGTTTTACATCATCATCATCATTGAGAGACAAGTTGCTGGTCAATGTATTGAGTTCTTTTTCTGGGTCATTGACTTTGTCCACCAGACCCCCATTGACACCCCCATTCATGGACATTTTGGCGAACTCTTTACTTAGATCGACCTCCTTTGTCTCTGTAGCCTCCTTTTTCTCGGTGATGTTGTCCCCCTCCTTGGAGGCTGGGGCACTCTTTTTTATTTCTTCTGTCTTTTCCATGGTCTTCTGCTGAGCATCTGATTTTTCCACCACTTTCACTGGTGTCTTCTTCACTGTGTCTACTTTGGACAAGTCATTGATCTTCTCCGATCCCTTATCCAAGTTGTTCTGGCCAGCAACTGGAAATACGAAAAGTCAAATACAGGTTAAATCATTGCTCTGTAGGGGGTGAGACAAGCGATTATGAAATTATCATTAAAAATACCCATGTGAAGCTGAATGTTACTGCAGACAACACTCCTAGGGAAAAAATCAATAAAACTTTTGCACCGACATAATTTTTAACGTATCTTAGTAACCAAAGTCCACAAATCAATCTACTTTTTCACACTTTCAAATCAATAAATCATTATATTTAATCTCCTGCAAACATCTTAGTCTAAATCACAACATGTAAACAAGGAAATTAATGAAATGAAAAGATAAGCTGAATTTAAAGTATTTGTTTATGTGCCCAGAAATAGAGCTAATTATCAAAGAGTAGCATCTGAAATGATATAAATACATGTACAAGGCAATATAATAACTCAAGTCCACATCCAACCTTAACAACTTGGAGGTTAATCCATAACTAATTTTCAAAACATTACTCCTGCATTCATAATCAACATAATAATTAAACCACAACACTACTTTTTTTCCCTAAAAATCAAGAAATTGCTGCACTGTAAATTTGACAGAAATGTCAAATAACAATAGTTTCACTCAAAGAGAAGGAAATATCTCAAATATTTGTCAGAAAACTGTATGAAAAAAAAAGTCAGCAATATATATGAAAAAAAATCTTTTATCAAGCCGGTATAGCTGCCTAATTATGCAGAACTTAAAAAATAGCAATTATATATAGCTCTGCTTGTATCTAAGGAAATGACCTAAGAACAATTTCAGAAAACTGTATGATGACAAATTTTAAACATTCTGTATTAGTTACAGAATCTGATTCTTAGCTGTGACAGCAGCTGATCAATATGGTACATGCATTTCACCTAATTAACTCACCAGTTTTTGACACTCCTAAGCCACTAGATTCTGAGGGCACATTACACAGTTGCATTTTTCTGATAAGTTTTAATAAAATCAATTTTACACTAGACACAACAATTTTAGTCCAAACTCATCATAGTTCCTCCAAGAATAACTATACTTTGAAGATAATCAGGAATATCCCTGGAGAGATCACAACCCTGATCTGTGATCTGATTGGTTACCTTCTAACCAATCAGATCTTCCCCTTTGTACTAAGGCTTATGTTTTTGGCACATACACACCTTGATATTTATAACTACATGACTTCTGTTGAAACAGGGAAATTTGTGACCCAATAAAGAAAGCATGTCCCTTTAAACTCTATATATAGATAATCTTACCTGCAAAATGAAACTTTATCAGATAAATTTCTCCAGATAACACAAAAACCTATAACTGCATAACAACAGACAAGTGAAAAATATGCTTCACTGGGCGCAGTGAAGGTCACATAGATATTAAGTGAAAAAGAGTTACTCTGTCAGTCACCAACCAATCAGATCACATCCGCTAGGTAATAAACATGACAAAAATACGTAATACTATAAATAGAACTTAACATGTTGAACAATGACGATTCAATTTCAAGCTTTAGTCGTCCAGTAAAAATTAAGTCTTATCATAAAATATGCGGTGTGTATGTATGTGCTTAAATAGCTATATGGAAGTTTCCCCTCAGGTCAATGCCTTATGTGTTGAGGAAGTCAAAATATAGTAATTCAAGCATTTAGTGGGTCAATGAATCCCATGCATTATCTCATTTTTTAAAATTAATAGTGATAAACATCCCTTTCTGATTAAATATTCCCTCGTTCAATATCCTCCATGCACAAAAAAGCACAGGCACCTGAATTTTTATCAAAAAATTGCTAAATTAGCCATATATCAAAAAAAAAATCTAACCCCTCGATCCATATATAAATACATGTGTATTTATATATAGAGGGGGTAGAAGTTTTTGATATTACTTGGCTTATTTAGCGACTTATTGATAAAAATTCAGGTACCTGTGAAGAAAGTAACCATAATTGAGATATGGATAAGAAATAGCTTGCAAGAGAACTATAGATTGCACACTTAATCCTTGGTTGTATTAAAGCATCTGCTCCATAAAAATTTTTATTTATTTTTTTTTTTTTTCAACATTCAAGTTTGTTTTAGAAGCACAAGATACAGTATGATTAATAAGGCTCTTTTATACTTTTGATTATGACTGCAGGCATACTGAATTTTTTTTTTACTTACATGGAAGAATTATGATGAAAGCAAATGGCATCAAAGTAAAATATTGTACCAGGTACTTATTTTGAATAAACAATTCTTAAAACAATAAATTTGAGCAAAAGTGATTTTTCTGTGAAAACCAAAAATACAATTCTCAGATATCATACCATCAGTGGATTTAAAACTAGATATAATATATGCCATGTAAACTCGTACATCATCAAAAGAAAGTATTAATCAAAGAAATTCTTACTATCCTTTAAAAAAAAACTGCATTCCAAAAATGCAACTCAAAAACACTGGAAATCTAGGGAGACATTAAGACAGTTGCACCCAATGGAAAATTATTGTTGTGCATTTAAATTTTAAGGATAATAGGGAACTGGTTTGAAATAAACTATCATACAAAAGAACACCTCCAAGATTGCAAATAATAAATTCAAATAAAACATTTCTTCAATCTTACCGAAACAGATCATTTTGGTAGAAACCTGTGCCAGTCTATAGTTCTCAAAACCTGTCCCACTATTTTGTCTGCTGCAAAGCTAATGACGGACTAAATTCTACTTAAAATTTGCCATTAAAAAAAAAGTTTTGTCAGTCCATTTGTAAAATGTCCTCTTAAACTTGACTTCAGCCCAAATCCTAGCAACATGTACTGATCTTTTGTGTGGGCAGATGAGAGATTCATTAAACAAGACTGTCCTAGTTGACGAGCTACAACAAAACACAGAGCTGTAAAAATCTTTGTTCACCAATTACAACCCAGAAATGAAGGGTGATTACCATGACTTTTAAAATTAAATACATGTACTGGCATCCGTCCTGTCACAAATACAATAATTTAGCAAACAATAATATTTCAGTGTTAATGAGACTAAAAAATCTACATTATAATAAACGAAGTATTCAGTGGTGATATGCCATTTTAAAAGTATTCTTTGACTTCATTTTGGCAATGAAAATTTAATATAATTTACACTAAAAATTAACATGAAAATTTAAATGAGCAATTGTCAATCACTGAACCTCATCATTCTGTTTCATATTTTATGTTTTTTTAGCATTATAAGCTGAAGAAAAACCATAAAATGTAACTAAAATGTCAGTTATAAAGTAACATATCAAAACTGCCAAAAGAATTGGAATGGGAGGGGATATGTCTCCCTGTCCAGAAGGCATGAAAATTTTTAATAGTTTATCTAGAAATGATCAACATTTGGATTAAATAATGAAGATTTGCTTGCAGATGTAATTTCAAGGGATCTTTTTGTTAAGCATACTTAAAACTCTACAGCTTCCTAATTGCAGAATTCCTTCTCTCTCTCTCTCTCTCTCTCTCTCTCTCTCTCTCTTTCCCCTGGATCACATAAAAAGCTAAAAAAAAAAACTGTTATTCTGCTGATCTTTGATTTAGTGACTATGGATTACGTGTCGACACCTGATTTCCTTAAAGTCAACTTTCTACTAAATTAATAAAAAAAAAAACAAACTATCCCTGGATGCCATTGAGCTTGACAAATACAAGTATTAGAAAAGTTTAAGGTATTGAAAGATTAAGACACATGAAATTTCCTGAAAGGACATCATATTTTGATTTTTGAATTTTAATATAAACCAGAAGTCTCTTAGGAGAGTGTACATTTTCAGGTTTTGTAAAAAAATGTATCCAAATTCCAATATAATGCCATTATCAATATACAGTGGAGTCTCATTTATCCGGACGCTTTGGTTCCCAGTCAATTTGTCCGGATATGTGAAGCGTCCGGATACCTGAACCACCAGTTAAGGCCATAATAAATAAATTGCTAGATTCTCATCCGAATTTTTTTAAAAATCGAGGCGGGCGGGCGGCTTTTATTTTATATTTTTTTTTTTATAACCTGGTCAATCGGTGTAATTTTATCTACAATACCCGAATAAAAGTCGTAGTAAAGGTTCAATTATCTCTTACTTCACATCATCACCAATCTTTTTCAACCAATGACCCTTGTTTAAAATATATACGCATGTATTACAGCAATCACCATCTTTTCAGCTGTCAAAATCATGTCGACTTTCGCGGGATTTAAAACGAAAGTAGAATGGTAGATGAATACCGATCCCAAGCAGAATTAAGACAAAGAAAAACAGAAATAAAAAAATTGAGGCGGGGGTTTAAAATCGGGGCGGGCGGGGATGAGAATCTAGGAATATTTTTATTATGGCCTAAACAAGACAATATAACATTTAAAAATTTCGTCCCGATGAAAAATCGTCCGGATACTGAAGCATCCGGATATCTGGGGTCCGGATATCTGAGAGTCCACTGTATAGACATTACAATTGTGTTCAAGACTCAATAAATAGAAGTATTTATCATAATTAGAGTAGTCTATTTGTTAATATGAAATCAAACCAAAACTGCATGATTGAAGAATTTAACTTCCAAAATTTTGTTAATGAAATTAAAAACAGATGCCGGTATAAGCAGAATATAATGTATCTTAGTATAGTCTACTTTCATACCAAGTCTTACTGAAATCAGTCAAATGCTGTAGGAGGAATAGCATTTTTAAATGAATTTAAATGAATTTCAAAGAAATTGAAGAATTTTCTAGTAACCATAGCAATATCTTTGGTGAAATTAAAAACAATAAAGAGATACTGGGGTATATGTATAATATTTTAATTTACTTAAGCACAAAGTATTATAATTAAGATAAAACCAAAACTGTAGGAGGAGTAGCATTTTGAATGAAATTCATTAAAAAAATCTATGTTTAGTCACCATGGTAACATTGCTGTCAAAGTACATAAACGATAAAT
>NW_026924562.1:0-23924 GCF_032062105.1 Saccostrea cuccullata | reverse complement strand
TCTTCTATTTCCATCATGTATTCTATAATACATAGTGTAAAAGGCTTTTGGTACCATTGCAAGACACCACAAATCACTTCTTATTTTATATCTTGCTTATAAACATTGGTTTCTATATGGCTGGATTCAAGAAAATCTTGTTTCTCTAAAACTGTATTAATTTTTATCCTTTTATAGTGTACAAATGTCAACTTTTATAAGATCTCTTCTAAGACTTCCAAAAACTTTGAATGTTATAAAAATAAATAAAATGAAAATTGTTGCATGAAAAAATTTCATTTTCAAGCTTAATTTTGATGCATTTCAAATTAAATATTACATTTTGGAGTTATCCTTCCTGTCTGAGGATCGGATATCCTTAATAAATACAACTAACATGAAAGACTTAATTCTCTCTGGGACGACATATTACATGTAAAGCTTTGGAAAAAATCTATTTGAAGTAGTAAACAGTTTACTACCATCTCAAAGCCTCAAAGAAATTGGAATAAGAAAAGTTTTTAGATCAAGAGGCGCAGTTTTGTGATGCATTGAGTTACTCCTTATGTCGCATTTTCGAATCCCACAGCAAGACGTGTAGACAGATCCTTCGGTTGAGACCTAATCAAACGAGGTATCTTTTTCGCAGTAAGTGCTGGCACGAAAAAGATTGATTACTGCTCATTGGCCATGAGTGCCCAGATTAAGTCTAAATTTTGTAGCCCTCCATTGTCCATTAAGGGTTGCATCTTAATGAAACTTGAAAGGGACGTCAAACAGACAAATAAAAACGTTGGATTTTTAAAACAACAAAGATAGGCTTTGTAGATGTTTTCAAAGAATATTATTTTCACGGCATATTATCGTTTGCAAAGATATTCAATTTCATTTTAATGTGATATTGATTTTGTACACGCTTAAATACCATGACATGTGAGACAGTACTATTTACTGAGTACATGTACTACAGAAACAATGACTACGTTATTTCTCTTGATATGCTTGGTTTTCTTGTCCTTGTCCGGTGCCAATGTTCCCAAAACTCATATGTTTATAAAAGGTAAGTCAGATTAGACTTTTAGAATTATTGTGCAATCGTAAATTATCAAAATAATTAAATATGCATGAAATTAAATTACATAAATATTTCCTTGATCTTTAAAATTTTTGGTATCAAATGAAAATTATGGCGATATTTTCGTCCCTTTAGAATCGAGTACAATATAATGTGTCTGCAATATTTTCATTTACACCTTACTTGAAAAACCATTCAATTAAATATGGAATTTGGGCTGTAAAACAGCGAAAACAATTAGAAAAGTAGCTATTTCGGATTGTCACCTGAAGAAGGCACTGTGCACAAATACACAAATGGAACGAACATTGTGTATATGTCTCGTCAAATGCAAAATATAACATGAATTTTCTTTCCACTTAGCTACTTTTCCACTTTCCACTTCTTCAAACTATAATGAAGAAAGATTGCTTCTAAAAAGTCTTAGATATTCATTGAATTGGGCCAAACTCGAGATGACCTATGACAAGAATGAAAAAAATTAATTTGTTCTCAATCTAGGGCATATGAAAGAATCTTTGAAAAAACTACCTTGGAAGTGGACCCATAAGAAAACGTCGTATAAAGTGAAAACCCCTCTTACTATTGGGTAGATGTTGTGTCGAGTTACAAAGTCAGCGCAGATGCAGTTGGTGTTGAAGGAATCTTTAACACAAGTGAGTATTTTATCAAATTCTCGAATCTTCCCTCGTTTTTTCGAAAAATTATTTGGACAGACTGTAATAGAAAGAATCTTCAAAAAATCATTTTTAAAAAGAAAATAAAATGGTTTTTATATATAAGAAATTCTTTGCTGATATTAAGTATCATATATATAAGTTAAGATACAAAAGAAAGAATAAAAAGTAAATAAATAGATATGGAGAGAAAATGATCAATTAAGAGAGTTTAAGTATTTTAAAATTCTTTCTAATGGTTTCTTCCAGTACTAGACGTTACATGTAATATTTGGAAATTAAACGAAACTTACCTGGAAGTTGAAGTTTGATTGTAATTCTACGAAATCACTGGAAAGGAATGGAGGAATCACATGAGATAGCGCTAGCCTATCTGGCCTCAGTATTTAAATCCAATTAATAGCCGAAGATGTAAATACACAAAGGGTAGGGAAAAATAACAACTTTTACAGGGTCGGGCATGTGATTCCTCCATTCCTTTCCAGTGATTTCGTAGAATTACAATCAAACTTCAACTTCCAGGTAAGTTTCGTTTAATTTCCAATTCTACTTCATCACTGTCCAGTTCATTACAGAACCACATGAGATTTTAAAGCTCTGAGGCTATTAATGTAATAAAAACATTGAATGCAATTCAATTTATTGCTACAATGTAATCTACTTATATAAGTATATATACATAACTGTATTTCAAAACAAGACATTTATTTATCAATGCACTTATATATTGTTTGTCCTAAAGACATGTTGTCCGCATTAAAGTTTTTATTGTAAAATTTGGCGAAAGTTTTTTCCTTAGCCCAGCCCACTTGTGCCAGTATGGTGTCTATTGGACATCCCATTGAAGCTGCGCAAGATGTCGACGCAGCACGTGTACTATGCGCAGTGTAAACATTAACATCCACACCACTTTTGCTAAGCACCGATTTTATCCAGCGAGCAATAGTGTCACATGATACTGACGCATGTGGCTTTTGATAGCTAATTAATAATGAATCAGTGTTCCTTATTTCTTTTGTCATGTCAATGTATTTTCTCAAATGTTGGACTATACACAAATTTCTGTCCTCATAAGCCGGTAATACGAGTTTATTCAAATGAAACCCAGGCCTGCTTTGTTTAAGTAAAGAATCAACTCTAAATTCTACATAAGAATCCGTAATTTTTAAATTTTCCATTGATAACGCTTTAAGGGTTTGTACCCTTTGTCCAGATAATAAAGCTAATAGCATTACTGTCTTCAGCGTTAACAACTTCAAACACATATCATCAAAATTAATTGTTTTCATCCAGTTGAACACTACTGAAACATCCCAGATTTCTGAATATCTTGGAAAAGTAGGTCTCTTATTAAAAACACCCTTGAGAAATCTTTTAATTAAGGGATGCTGTCCCACTGGATAATGCACGGCATCAACAAGAGTAACTACTGACGATAAAGCACTTCTTGCTGTGTTTATCCCAGAATAGCCAATGCCACTCTCGTATAAAAAAGTTAAGAATTCTAAAACTTCCTTCACAGGCGTTGAAAAGGGATTAACTTCCCGTCCACTACAGAATGTCTCCCACTTACGGAGGTAACACTCGTATTGTTTAGTTGTTTTTTCTCTCCATGAAGACAACAAAATGTCTTTAGTTTGCTCCGATAAGTCTTTACTCTGGATTGATCTCCTGATAACAGACATATTAGTAAGTTCAACTTTTCCCATATTTTGTGTATCTGCGTTGTCCCCGGTATGCCCAACAGAGTTTTCCTCCTGTGAACAAAGATTGGATTTTCTATGAGCATTTTCATTGCAGTTGCATAATATGGTTGTGTTGGCCAATCTGGCATTATTAAAATACCTGTGGCTTCATCTAACACTATTTTCTGTAAAACCGAAGGTATCAAACTAAAAGGTGGAAAACAGTATAATTTCATGTCACCCCAAGAAATAGAAAAAGCATCAATTGCAAAAGATTCAGGCTCTGGTTTCCACGACACAAATTTTTCTAATTGACAGTTATTGCGTGTAGCAAACAAATCAATATCTGGATTAAAATTCAATTTATCACAAGCTGATTGATAAACTTGTTTATTAAGCATCCATTCATATTCCTGTTTAAAATGTCTACTCTCAAAATCTGCCTTGCAGTTTATTTTCCCCGGAATATGAGCAGCCGTAAGCCAAATATTTTTCTCATATGCCCAAGTCCAAATTTTTCGGACCATTTTATTGCACTCTAAAGAACGACTACCTCCTTGTTCTCTAATGTATGCTACAGCAGTTGTATTGTCAATTAAAAGCTTTATGTGCATATCTTTCTTATCATTACATATTGATTGCAATGCAAAATAAACAGCTTGAAGTTCTAAAACATTTATATGATAATTCTTTTCGGATTCTTTCCATGGGCCACCTGTTGATATGCTCAGTGATTGACAATTGCAACCCCAGCCTTGCAAACTTGCATCAGTTTCAATTATCAAATCCGATTGACCTCGGGTAATTGGGGCCTTAGAACCCACAATGTTTAGTTTCCACCACTCTAAGTCATTAATTGCTAGATTTGATAAATGAACTTCGGCATCAAATTGACCCCTTGACATCTTTAAAGCCAAAATTTTCTCATTCTCTAATTGACGATAAAACAACTGTCCATGTGGTACAGCTGGAAAACTTGCCACCAAGTTTCCAATAACAGTGCTAAGATCTCTAATTGAATTTCTTTTTGATTTAAGATATTCATCACAAATTGTAACCACTTTCAATGCCTTTCTTTCTGTAATTGCAATTGTCATTTCTACTGAGTTTAGTAGAAAACCTCTATATTCTATTTCTTGGCTTGGCTGAAAAACAGATTTTTCAGGGTTAATGACAAATCCACAATTAACCAGCATATTTGCTGTAGCAATTGCATTTTCCTGACATGCTTGAGCATTGTCACCTTGCAAATAAATGTCATCAATGTAAATTACAGATTGATGGCCATTTTGTCTAAGCCTTGAAAAAACTGGTTTCAGTACCTTTGTAAATAACCGAGGGCTCATGCATAAGCCCATAGGACATGCTCTATACATGTAAAGCTTTGAATTCCAATAGAATTTAAGATATTTCTGATAAACATTTGCAACCGGTATGCAGTAATATGCATCTTTTAGGTCAATGGAAGCCATATAACAATTTGGTGTTATCATTCTTAAAACTGACACCAGTGAATCCATTTTAAAATGACGATACTGAATAAATTTATTCAAATGTTTCAAGTTGCATATCAACCTGTATTTACCATCTTTTTTAGGTCTTAAAAATATAGGAGACACAAACTGGTCTTTTTCCTCTTCACTTTCCACAATTACTTTTTTATCAAGTAATTTTTGTATTTCGTCATCAATTGCTTTTTTCTCTGTCATATTAAATTTGCATTGATGCATTGCATTAATGTTTTGAACTGGTTTACTAATAAATTCAAGTTCAATACCCTTCACAATGCTGAAATATTTCTGGATCTGAAGTGAACTCAGTCCATTGATCTATAAAATGCATGATTCTGCCACCTTCAAATTGTAATATGTCTCTTTTAGCATTCAAAATAGTTTTTTCTATAAAACTAGCATATTCTTCAGATGTAGTAGATTGAAGTTTTACCTCAGTCAGGGTTTCTGTTACTGATCTTTCTTGAATCTCTTCTGCTGACTTTGATTCTTCTTTTTCCAAGAAAAATCGCTCTTGTTCCTCTGACTGAACCCAAATCTTTTCCCGTTTTTTGAAAAATCCCTTCCAACATTGCCTACTTGGCGAGCCTCCTTCAGAGACTTAGGAAGGTCATCTCCGAAAAGCAAAGACGTAACCGGGATATTGCTGTCACATAACGCAGCATAATCACTTTTAAGTACTGGTCTTAATAAATCTCTCCGCTGCATAGACATAGTGGTATTCGCATGGCCTAATAAATAAATTGCATCAAGACAATTTCTTATTTCTGCATCATGCTTCTGGCCATCCAAATTTAACAACTTGTTTGCTACACTAACTATTGCACAAGTTGACTTAGTGATCAAACTCTGAACATTCATCAATCTTAAGTCACGCTTTTTTGTAAAAGCTTGTTTGTGCATTTGGCGCCAAATTTCTTTGTTGACTTTAGGCACAATGACTTTTTCACAATTCTTTGGCCTCTTGTGTGACTCTTTCTTTTTCTTTACAGCATCAATAGAATGCTGTTTAGAAAATGCTTTGTTAGTTATGTTGGCCAATTTTTCAGAAATTGCTGAACCAACATCATCATCATCATCTAAAAGAGCGTCCATTTCTTTTAACACTGAACCACTCTGCTGATCATCCAATAGATCAGGTTTGGCTCCGGAATTTCCGGATTCCAAAAGACTCTTAATATCATCAGTATCATCATACTCAGAGTCATCTGCCTCCCCCTCCTCCATTAAATCAGCAGAACGCTTGTTGGAAGTGGAAGGCTGGTCAGTAACCATAGGTTTGGGGCCTGCTGCCGCTAATGCGGAAAAAGCATCCCCCATTTTATTAATGCCCGTGGCAACTGTGTCCATAGTACTTTGAATTTTAGTCAAAGCATTAAAAATTTGCTTTGAATCTGATGTTAAATCATCATCAAATGACCCCAGTAGGGCATCCTCTTCACGGCCAGTAGCCATGATGAGTAATAAAACAATTAAATAAAAAATAACAATATCCTTTGTTCACTAATAAACCGCGGGAAAATCACTGCTGCTTAAAATAAACACGTCTGCACTGAAGCCCAGATAAAAGCGCACTGAGGCCAGATAGGCTAGCGCTATCTCATGTGGTTCTGTAATGAACTGGACAGTGATGAAGTAGAATTATGTGTAACTGTTAGTTTTCGATGAAAAAGACTGACACACGTGTACTTTGGAGCACATGGAATTTCATATGAAAATTCACATGAATAGCGAAGCCGTTCAAACATAAATTACTATATATATACACAACACCATGGAATCCTAAATCCCAGAAACCGCGAGTTAATTTCTTACATTTTGCAAACATATGTATGTCTCTTTTGCCAACTTCAACTAAAGTGGGTTACGTTAGGCCCTATGAGTAAACATAATAACATGAAATAGCAGCGTCTTTAAGCTTACATTATTTCTAATCAAACAAGTAAATATATTTTTGAAAATTAGTAGATGTATTTCTTTTTTTTTTTAATTAATTTTACATTCATTGGTTCAAATTAATTTTAAATTCCTGTTTTCAAATTAAAAAAAAATAGATTAGCAGTGAATACAAGCCGAACTTAACATGAATATGTAGAAAAAAAAATCTTTTTTAAAGGCGCTTGTTTTAAACTTTGTAGATTCACTTTATCTTTTTTTCTAATTTATAATAAATTATTATTTTATATAGGTCACTTCAAACGCCAGCACCGTGACTGTGCTAGCATTCTTAAGATTGACCCTGAGGTAAATGGACGTGACGGAGTGTTTACTATTTATCCTGATGGTAACACAGAGAAGATAGTTTTCTGTGACATGACTACAGAAGGGGGTGGATGGACGGTATTAAGATAAATTTAATTAATTAATAAAATTATATAAGCTAAATTAAACTGTTTCTTACTTTTAATATGTAACATCAAACATATCAAACATTCTGTACTCCTGTCTTGTGTTAAAACAATTTTAAAAATGCATTTAAAATACTGGCAAAGCCATAACGATGCTTTATATTATTTATGGGGTCAACAGTTTAATATCAAATCTGATATTTTCAGTTCTTCTACCATAGACATCGGCTATGCTAAAAAATAGGACAAAAGCAAGAATTCTATCTCATACTGAAATTCTATTATAGATATTCAATCATTATGTCTAGTGCCATAATCATGTATTTAAAAATACAATGTTTGTAATCAAAAGGTTATTCAGCGAAGAATACATACGGGAACTACAATTTTTTACCGAACATGGAAAGACTATAAGACAGGCTTTGGGCACGCAGGATCGGATTATTGGTTAGGTAAGATAATAAGAGACCCATGGGATCGCTCACCTGAGTACTGCAGCTAAGAAAGAAAACAGAAATCAGTTTATTATTAAAAAATTTATAATCCGAAAAAGGTCCCACCCAATCCTTAAAGGGGAGAGGGTATGGTTTGAACAAACTTGAACAAACTTGAATCTACACAAACTAAGGATGCTTGCATATTTCTTTGACTACCTGTGGCTTTATTGCTCTTTACATATGAACTTATATTTTGGCTCCCCCTTCCTCCCCCTCCACCCTGCCCAATTAAAAAATGATCAATCATGCTTTGCTGTCCTTGAAATATTTTCCTTATGTATTCCTTAGTAAAACTTTGATGTGCCATATTGTGGCTTTCCTACCCTCAGGGGTCATGATTAGATGAACAGATTAGAATCTACACTACCTGAGGATGCTTCCATGTAAATATGACTAATCATGGCTTTGCTATTCTTGAGAAAAAGATTTGAAAAGAAATTTTCTATATATTTCTATGTAAAACTTTGATAAGTCATTGTGGCCCCGCCCTATTCCCGGGGGTCATGATTTGAAAACAAACTTGAATCTACAATACCTGGTGATGCTTCCACATTAATATGACCAATCATGACTTTGTTGTTCTCAAGAAGAAGATTTTTAAAGATTTTTCCTATATGTTTCTATGTAAAACTTTGATCGTCCACTGTGGCCCCGTCCTACCTCCAGGGATCATGATTTGTATAAATCTGAATCTACACTACCCGAGAATGTTTACATATAAGTTTCATCTTTCCAGGCCTTGTGGTTCTTGAGAAGAAGATTTTTAAATGTTGCCATCAATTTTTCGCTAATTTTTCATTATCTCCTCTTGAAAAGGGGCATAGTCCATCAATTAAACAAACTTGAATCCCCTTCACCCAAGGATACTTTGTGGCAAGTTTGGTTTCAGACAGACGGACGCCGGACAAAATGTGATCAGAAAATCTCACTTGAGTCTTCGGCTCAGGTGAGCTTAAACCTTACCTAATGCAGGCTATAGATACCTTAATTCATATCTGTTCATCAGAAAGAATATAAATTGAAGGTATAAAAGGTATGATTCATGTCATGGAAGGTCACTTACTTTGGTATAAAATACAAAGAATTGTTTAAAATTTGCATAATGAAACATGTACAAATTGATACATTTTATCATACATGTACATTTTTTAATATACATAAATATATTTGCATCCTAAAGGCAACGATGCAATTCACACTCTGTCCTCCCGTTCAGCACAAGAACTGTTGGTAGAGCTAGAACAGTTTACCGGAGCTAAAGCATATGCCAGATACTCCAAGTTTGCCATTGATGATGAGAAAAACAAGTACAAATTGTCAATCAGCGGATATAGTGGAAATGCAGGTTTAAAAATTAATGTATTAAAACTAACAGAGTGACTTTCTCATTTAAATTTTATCTTGTTTTATTTTTTTTAATTATTTTTTTGCCCACACTTGAAACAAAAACAAAAAACAAAAAGTCAAATAAACAATTGGACATTCGTGTTGTTTGAAAACACTGAAGAAAATTAGATCTGAAGTTTATGCAGACAGAGAGTCTTATTTCTTGTTAATCTGTAGACCTATGCTCTAATGATATTTTACAAATCTTTTTAATTGAAAACAAGTCTTTTTTTCTTATTTTAATCTTAACTTTCAAAATTTGATCTTTTAAATATTACTTACATAGGTGATGGATTAAAATATCATAACGGACAGTTCTTTGCTACAAAGGACAGACCTGGCTCTACAAACTGTCCTATCACTTACCAAGGTGCCTGGTGGAATTATAGTAATTGCTATAAGTCAAATCTCAACGGTCCTTACCACAAGGCAGCCTCCAACACATACAAAGCAATTGTGTGGATTCCGTGGAAAGATAAAACAGCCTTGAAATCAACACGGATGATGATTCGTCCAAAGAAATAACCACATATGCTACCTTTCGAGAAAATGTCTATGCACATCCTAAATTCATTTTCCTGTAGAGGTGTTACACCGAAACTTTCTGTTTTTAAATAAAAACGCCCAAAGTTTCCAACAAAGTTTATTTTGTATTCCCGTGTAACACTTTACACACAGGACCCGACTGAGTAACTAATTGAACACACAAATTCTACGCTAAATATTAAGAACTGCCCAACCTACAAACTGCCAATCACTGCTAAATTAACCCGTTAATTGTGAACACTATGAATTCTGCATTTTCTCATGGCCAGCACTTCGGACATTCAATCCCCCTGATACTCGGGTGATAAAAGTCAGCAATGCTGATACAAGAGCTAAATTTCCCAGCCAAATCTTAATGAGCGGTCATGACCTTATCACATAAACAGATCACTGCAGTCTGTAGCTTAGAGCAATTACTACAAATCAACAAGATTAAGATAATATAAATCAAGCATTAATTATACAAACAATTTCACACAAAATTTCACTTTAACACCTCCCTTTCAAAGATAAAAATTTAACTGTCAATAGTTGAATTTTTTCCAAGTTCATAATTCTGTATATAGCAACATTAAATTTAACCAGTCACTAAATTCATTTTAGCCAGTCCAAATAAGTATTAAACAGTTAATAGCAATTAATCATCAATGGAATAATATAAATCCAGAAGGAATTTCACTGTAAATCCTAACTGAATGCACTTTGAATTTTATGAATATAAAATTTTCACAAAAATTGCCCATAATTCACAAACACATTTCACTCTTCAGATTCTTGATAATCCGTCTGCATTTGTATTTTTGCTTCCTGTCTTATATTTAACTTCAAAGGTGTACGATTGTAGTGCGAGGGCCCAATGTAAAAGTCTCTGATTTTTATCCTTCAAGCGATGCAACCATGTTAGTGGATTGTGATCTGTTTCTACGTAAAACTTCCTCCCCTCTAGGTAATACGAAAACGATCCAATGGCCCAAACGATAGCTAATAATTCCTTCTCTATCGTTAAATAGTTCTTTTCCCTTGGAAGTAACTTCTTACCAAGGTAAGCAACTGGGTGATCACCATCTGGCAACTGTTGGCTCAGGACAGCCCCAATTGCGTTATTACTCGCATCTGTTTGTAGTACAAACGGTAAATTGAAGTTCGGATTGACCAAAACAGGAGCTGTCATCAGGGCCTCCTTCAGTTTCTTGAATGACTGCACTTCCCTCTCCGTCCATTTTAATTCTGCGGGTTGACTTTTTCTCAGTAGATCAGTCAGTGGTACAGTTATGTCCGCATAATTTCCTATATACTGGCGATAGTATCCGGTTAGCCCCAAGAATGATCTTAATTCTTTCTTTGTCAAGGGAAGCGGAAAATCCTCCATGGCCTTCAATTTTCGAGGGTCTGGTCGAATTGATCCCCCTCCAACTATATGTCCCAAACAGATGATTTCTGTTGCTCCCAACTTACATTTTGATGGTCTGATGGTAAGATTGGCCTCATGAATACGCTGAAGCAGCTCTGTTACATGTTTGATATGGTCTTCCTACGTCTGACTGTAAACAATTATGTCATCAAAGTACGCAACAGTATTTTGAGTTCCATCTAAAATACGATCCATAAGTCTTATGAATGATGCTGGAGACGTCTTCATACCAAACGGCATCACTGTAAACTCGAAAAAGCCAAATGGGGTGATGAAGGCAGATTTCTCACGTGTTTCCTTTGCCAGAGGAACTTGCCAGTAGCCTTTTGTAAGATCAAATCTACCCAAATATTTTGCACTTCCAATTTTCTCAAATATTTCACTCATGTGTGGAATGGGATAAGGATCCGTGAGAGTTATTTCATTCAATTTTCTGTAATCAACACATATTCTAATTGTCCCATCAGGCTTGTTGACAAGGACAATTGGTGAGGCCCACGGACTTTTGGATGGTGTAATAAGTCCTTGTTCTAACATTTCATTCAAAGACTCCTTCACTTCCTGTTTCTTAGCTTCCGGTATCCTGTAAGGTCTCTGAGTAATTGGATTCTCAGACGTTGTTCTGATTGTATGTGAGATAACATCACACTTTCCCGGCTTTGATGTGAAAATTCTTGAAAATTTCTGACAAACATCGCTTAAACTCTGTCTCTGCACTTGTGTCAGCCCATGTCCAAAGACAAGATCTGAAATGGTTTCTGTGGTGTCGTTAGGAAATTGCTGTTCAATTCCAATTTCATTTTCTGTTGCTGCCAGTAATGAAGCCCGGTTGTAGGGACGAAGTAAATTGATATGGCAAATCACAAGTCCACGTCGTCCTCCAACATTGATTTTATAGTTAACATCATTTACCTTGTTATCCACACGAAACGGTCCTTTCCACTGAGCGGACATCTTGCCAGGTTCGGTCGGGAGTAAAACGAGTACTTCATCACCAGGGCGCAAAGTCCTTTTGGATGCTGAGCGATCATACCAATCTTTGATTTTCGACTGCCTCATTTCTAAGTTGTTTTGCACGAGTTGTGTCACATCAGCCAGTTTGTTTCGGATGTTTACAACATGATCTATCTCTGAAGTTTTTATTTCATCCTCACCAGTCATGAAGCTCTTTAAAACACTAAGAGGACCACGTACTGGCCATCCGTACAACAGGTCAAACGGTGAAAAGCCAGTCTCCTCATGTGGGACTTCTCTGTATGCGAAAAGTACATAGGGAAGTAGTACATCCCAATCTTCACCATTCTTCATACACAACTTTTTCAACATTGATTTTAATGTTCCATTAAATCTTTCAACTTTGCCATTTGCCTGCGGGTGATATGGCGTTGTAGTTATTCCCTTGATTTTGATTTTCTCATATAAATCTTTCAGGAGCGCACTCGTGAAATTTGATCCTTGGTCAGTGAGAATGGTTTTAGGAATTTCAACTCGATTAAATAATGTAATGAGTGTGTCGGCTATTCGTTCAGCTTCACAACTTGGTAAAGCAAAAGCTTCTGGGTATCTCGTAGCTTCAGCATTGACAGTCAGAATGTATTTGTTACCTTGAGTTGTCCTATTGAGTGGGCCAACGATGTCTATTGCGATCTTTGAAAACGGATCAGTTATGATGGGTGTGTTGACCATAGGAGCTCTTTCCGCACTTCTTTTTGCCACTTTTTGACAGGTGTCACATTCTGCGCAGTAGTTCGACACATCTTTGAACAATCCAGGCCAATAAAATGACGCAAGAGTACGTTGTTTGGTCTTCTCAGTTCCTAAATGTCCAGCTATTGGCTGATCATGTGCCAGCTTCATCACTGCTTTTCTTAGTGATGCTGGAAGTACCACGTGTGTTCCCGACAGATTCTTTTTCTTGGAAGTCCATTTTCGTTTCAATATGTCATTCTCCCAGTAAAACGCTTTATGTTCTGTCCCAGTTTGTGATACATTTTTGAATGCTTTATCCCTACAATTTTTGAGTGTTGGGTCTTGTTTCTGAAGATTCGATAGTTTATTTCCATTCACCACGCTCAACTTTTCCAATGAAATTTCTGGTAGATCAAGGTTCACTTCACCAGCATCATCGTTAGTTACCACGACGTTTAAGTCCCTTGGTACGACATCACATTTATTCATGCGATTTTATTTTTTTATTTTGCGAATAAGTTTTTCCAATAAGGGAATTGACGCGGTTAATATAAGCAATATTCTTAATCACAATGGGTTCAGTCTTGCATTCAACCATATTTCAAGTTAAAGACTACTCCTTGTATTTCCTACAAATATACATCGACTATTGCTTCCAAACTTTGTAATTGCAAAGAAACTAACATGACTTGGATATCTTGTATCTAAACATAATCCTCCACTGTCTTCATGTTCTTCTTCACCTTGTAACTTAAGTTGGACACGTTATTATAGGTGACGTAAATATAGCTAATAGTGAGGACCTTAGATCACTTATTTTAAAAGGTCCTATATATAGGGAACCCCGATCCTTCAACTGGAATCGGAATTTCATAAATCTTATTGATCTGTTGAAGATTACGCCAGGCGATGTGCCAGATATAAAAAAGAAAACGTTGACACTTGTGAGAATGGTTTAGATGTATCAGATCCATGTTAATATGAAAATCATCTATCTTTCTGTATTCAATAATTCAGAAGTGAAAAAAGAATTAGATTACATTATCAATACGTACTGGTCCCTGCTGACAAATCAGGTAACAACACTGTCTTTGTTTATGAGGCTCATTATATAATTTGTATTTTAGGAGAACTTGGCTTCATTCTATAAGTGGTAATTCAACTTATACTCATAGTTCCCTTTCTAAAGAAGAAATTCTTTGAAACCACATGTCAGTTTTTAAATATTTTTAAGATTCCTAAGAACCAAAATGAATTTGAACGTCCATATCTATACTGAATTCCGAAACCTCATAATAATCCTTACAAACAAAGATACACTGTAGTGTGTTCGAGTGAGTGCTCAACCAAGGATCTCTCTTTACTTCTCACTAAGATATTAACAGTAGTGAATGAGAAACTTCAAGAGTACTGTGCAACTATATATTCAGGAAGTGGTTTAAACCTTGTCAGCAAATACAATATATCATTGAGTCAAATGCTGACTGACGTTTTTCATGTTAATTGTTAGTAAATTATTTATACACTGAATTGACGACGGATTTTTTCGGTAATTCCCGATCATAACAAGGAGCATACGGCGGGTGTGACCGGTTTCCATGACAGGGGATGTTCACTTCTCCATAGCACCTGATCCCACCTCTGATGTTTTGGAGGTCCGTGTTTGCTCTGCTCCTATTTCGTATTGTATTGGACTTTTAATCTTGAATACTATTCGTTATCTTCATATATTTCATTCTAATTAAGTTTTAAATAAAGTAAAAAAAATAATATATTGCAACACTAATTATTTTTTTAACAAAATCATCCGGGGGATCCATTTTGTACGAAAATCAAAGTGCGTATATAGCATCGGGGGCGGGGGGATAACATGCTTCATTTGTAATTAGACAGTTTTCCTTATGGCAAGCAGAAACATATCAATTTATGCTTTAGGTTTCTATAATTTACAAAGATTAGTTATTTTATGCAATAACTTGGTTTTTGAAAAATCCTCTGGTTAAAAATTATGCAGGTTCCCTTTATCACGGGTATTTTTTTCCATAGTAAATGTATTGAGAATTGTTAAATCATTGATTTGGCGAGATTTTATACGCAAGAATATAGTCTACGTATAGATGATTTCTAAGATGAGGTAGGTTATTGAGGCGTAATTTCGCAATATCTTTGGTCAAAACAATGACCATGTCAGCAAATACAATTTATTAAGGTCTTCCGTTTCCAACGGAAGACCTTCTACTGATTCTGATGGTCAAGATTATTATTCTTTTTTTTTCTTCTACTTCCTAGACCGCAACTTTGAGGCCTCATATCTCACTCATTTCTCAACGGATTTCGCTCAAATTTTCAGAGATTATAGACGTTTATAAACTCTATCAGAATGCTGACTAAAATTTCAAAAAGTCACTTCCGGTTTTGAGTTATTTCCCTTTAAACGAAAATTTATAGGCTTTCGTTTCCAGACAAAGGCTCAGAGACGGCTAACGTTGGAGCAGAAATTCTATTGATTTTAGATAAAAGAAGGATTGAAGTTGTGCACATCGGTTTTTGTTTTTCGATTTCTCTATTCAAAATGGCGCTATATAGGGGTCAAAAATTAGAACGCTTAAAAGAACCAAAAATTACTCATATTTTGCTTTTTATCTTCTAAACTAAAAATATTTTGTTAAAATATATAGAACATAATTTGTGCAGAATTACAAGATCTTTCAAATGATATGTCGGAAAAAGGGCTGACCCCTAAATTAAGGGATTTAGAGGGGCCAAAAGGTTTTTCCAGATATCTCAAAAAGTATTGAGAACTTGTTATACATCAAAGAAGCAAAGTTGTTGAAAATGTCAAGCTTAATCTAATGAAGTCGTCAAAATACGTCCAGCGTCGTCACTTCCGGCTAAACCGGAAGTAGTCGGAAACGCGTATTTTTGCCCTTTTTGACAAGTTTTTGGGTAACATAAGTCTCTGGGAGCTTAAAAAATTAATTTTCTGTGCGTCGTCGTCACTTCCGGTCAAAGCGAAAGTAGCGAAAATGGCTTATTTTTGCATTACTTAACATATCGCTTTAGAGGATTTAAAGCATTTTTGGGCGTTATTTCTCATTTTTGTGAAAAATGAAAGCTACTTCCGGTCAAACAGGACGGAAGACCCACTCGTTGCTTTGCAACGAGCTTTGCTCTAGTCATTAGGTCTTATCGTAAATCTGAATTGTCTACGATTTTTGCCTGTTGTTTTTCGATCATAACAAGGGGCTATGGCGGAGTGACCAGTTGGCAGGAGATGCTCACTCCTCCATGGCATCTGATTCTACCTCTTGTTTAAGAGGTCCACTGTTCTTCTGCTGATTTGCATTGTATAAACGGACTTTTGAACTTGAACACTATCCGTAATCTCCATATATTTCATTTTTTAAATCTTCGCCGAAACATGGCTGAAATATTGCCGTTAACTGCTGCGACTGGGGTTTGAAAGTCGCGCTAAAATTTATTTCACGAATATGCTTTACTCGCGTTTGGTCAATATTATAATGACCTATGAAATAACTTCATACAAGCATTGCCTTAATAGAGATTAGCATATATTCTAGCCGTATATTGCGACGATGGTAGCTCGAGGAAGGAAAAGTCACTATCTATGTTTACATTTTAAGTTAACGAGGAGCGGCCAACGAGGATGGGACGCAGGTCTCTTGATTATTGTACGTTGTTTCAACAAATCAAATAAAAGTTCTTTTCTTCCTGCATAAATAGCACAAGTTTTTCTTTATGAGTTGAAATATCATTTCAATAATATCAGTATTATTTCCACAAGACGATTCACCTCGAGTTAATATGGATCTGTTGGATCTCTTCTACAGTAATGCCTGACAGCAAGTTTACTCTTAATCAAGCTCCTTTCAATGTATCATTGATATTGATAATAATTTCAATATTTGAGTGTGCTATAATTATATATTTCAGTCTTGTGTATGTCTAGTGGGAGTTCTATAACTCAGTATTTTTTACACACATGAAAAGAAAGATAACTTAGAGAAATCGATTATTGCAATTCATCTAAACATGAATTAAAAAAGTTTCACGTAATTATACCTAGATCGGTAGGAAATTCGGTAGACTTAAACTTTTAATTCATTTTTACATGTTCCACTCAATCTGATACTTCTGAAAATTATTTGTTTTTTTTAAATAAAGGGTCTTTATTTAGATATAGATAATTCTGATTGGGTCATTAAAACATTTTTTAATAGTAATTTACTTAATCGGATTTGTGATACATTAGTTAGAGTTGTTGAAACAATTAAATACATTCTGTAAACCAAAATTTTGAACTTTCCGGGTGGCAGTGAATACAAAATTTACAACATGAGCAAATTCAAAATTCACCAGATTAACATTGAAAATTCAATTAAAATTGTGAATGTCTGTATTGTTCTTGGTGTATTATTGATCATAGTAACTTTCTATCACGTCTTAAAGTATTTTAAAGATTTTTTTTCTGTTGAATATGTTTGATGGTCAATTAAGCCATTGGTACAGTTTAAAAAATCTTTTTTTTTAATCATTTTTTTAAAATTCAATTGCAAATGTGCAAAATCAGTATCAACATCACATAATAAAGTCTTATTTGTGGCTTATTTAAATTCAGTTTCATGGCTTTCATAATGTTAGCAAATGTACTGCCATGAATATTTCTTCTTCAGTATTGTTTATCATCTGCACTTAAAACGTTGGAGATATACATATTTTGATGATGTATGATATGTTAAAGAAGAAGCTAACTTTAACTTTAAGCGTCGACATCCTCTTCACTTGAGTAATTGTTTTTACAAACGTCACCACTACGTCCAAAATATATGCACAATGCAGGAAAATATTGTACAGAAATCAAGGGTATCAAAGAAAAAATAACGTTTTTTATGGGCAGCGGAAAGGGCAAAAATTACCATAATGAGAAAACAAACAATTATTTTAATTTCAATGACCATAAAAACTTAACAAATGATATACAATGCATAATCAACAGACCTTTTCGCAGAACAAATATACATTAAAGCAAAATCAACGACCACGTACGTAACAAACATATATAAATGCAAAACCAACGATCATCTTTGCAGTACAAACGTACATAAAAACACGACAAACGAAAAAAAGTTAACAAACATGCACGCGGTTAATCTAGTCTTCCAGACTCCCGGCTCCCGACGGTCACGGATTTTTTTTTTTAATTTTTTTTCTTATTTTGATTTTGCTTTTTGTCGGCGCACAGAAACTCTTCAAACTTCTCAGGCACATTTTCTTTTTAAATTAATTCAATAATATGTAAAAACTTAAACAAATTTGCGTAATTATTACTGAATCAGCAGTATCACCTTCAAAAAAGCGGTAAATGTAGTACTCTGTTATAAATATGAAAACCAAAAACGGACATCGATACAGAGAGACGTAAGGTGTCGTAGATGGAATTAGTATTTCAGTGAAAATTGGTAGTGTTAATAAAAAAGGTGAAAATTTAAATTCATAATATCAAAATGATTTGATTTCAAAAAAGATTTTTATCAAAATTTTCATAAATATAGCTAAATCTAACATTGTACTTATGGTAAAACCATGCAAAATGAAAGTATTTCATTCTTATGCATTGACGTAGCATCGTTTTTGAAAGGAGGGGGTAACCATGCAGAGAGAAAAATATCAATCTAGCTGAAAAAAGATTTAAAAAATTGACAAGCAAAAACAATAGGAAATCAAAATGAAATAGCCCAAACTCGAAAATCCTATTTCGTGTGTGAGAGTGAGGGTGTGTGTGTGTGTGTGTGTGGGGGGGGGGGGGGTAGGTTCAACTTCTTTCAGTACCAATTTCTTTCCTAATATACATGTACTACATAATCCTTTTTTGACCTTACTCTTAAAATTAGGAAATGTTGCTACGTGCCTGTCATATAATATGTCACTGTAATGTAAAGTTATCATAATAGATTCTTGTAATATTTAAAGAATTGGCGAAAACCAATTTATGTAAGCAAAAAAAAAAAAAAAAAAAAATGACGAAACGGCCTTCAGGAGAATGAGATATTTTTTTTCATTTTATGTACATTTTTTTCTTTCATTTGAAATTTTTAAGATAAATTAACCCCCCCCCCAAAAAAAAAAATTAAAGGGGGATCCGAGGTAGAACCACGTCCATGTTGTAGAGCCTGGGAACATAAACATGATGTGGCAAAGAGTTCTATACGAAAAAAAAAATGTGTGGGGAATTTTTGTGCATACAAATTATCTGGCATGTAAATGAGGGTTTTCATTTATTAAAAAAATATACCTCAGTTTGTTGTTTTTAATCGTGATTCGAAGAAAACATCGGTATCCTTTTTTCAGTGGTTTTCGCATTTACAGCTGAGTACTAGATTTACCGCTTTTTGGCAGATGGTACTGCTGATTCAGTAATAATTTGTTAAAGTTTTTATACCATTAAATTTAATGAATTTTTTAAACCTAGAAATGTGCTTGAGAAGTTCGAAGAGTTTCTGTGCGCCGACAAAAAAAGAAATCGCCAAAAAAAAAAAAAAAAAAAAAATCCGGGACCGTCGGGAGCCGGGAAGACTAGATTTACCGCTTGCACGTTTGTTAACTTTTTTTCGTTTGTCGTGTTTTTATGTACGTTTGTACTGCAAAGATGATCGTTGGTTTTGCATTTGTATATGTTTGTTACGTACGTGGTCGTTGGTTTTGATTTAATGTATATTTGTTCTGCGAAAAGGTCTGTTGATTATGCATTGTATATCATTTGTTAAGTTTTTATGGTCATTGAAATTAAAATAACCGTTTGTTTTCTCATTATGGTAATTTTTGCCCTTTCCGCTGCCCATAGTTTTTCAAAAAAAGCATTTGGTTAACTTTGATGCAAGAATATGATTTACTTCCTTGCTACTTGTAAAGCCAGATTCAGATAACTTATACATGTATGTACATGTACAAACATGAACCCTTTCATTTCTTGCAATTACCAATGGGAGAAAAGGATATCTTTACTATAAAAACTCTCATAATTTTGTCAAGTGCATTTGCAGTAGAAATGAAAGCCGTTTTTTAAAAATCAATAAAAGATAAACTACACACAAAGTCTTCCCTTTACCTTAACCATAAACTTAAAACAGTATAAGTTTTTGTTACATTGCAGCTATCCCATCATCACCTCCGAGTCTAAATCCATATTGGGGCATGCAAATAAATTCCTACACTGACAATTTTGTCAGGCATGTCTATGAGGGCGCTTTAATAAAATTCCGGTGTAGCGTATACCCCTTGGGAGAACCTCCAATCACGTGGACATGGTATTGTGGGGAAGAACAGAAGACCAATGTAACATTTTCAAGCTCAAATACTTACATGAATTTTACGGCGACTAGGAATCATGACGGGAAATCTTGCTATTGTAGAGCGAAATCACGCTCAACTGTTTTATTTTACTACTACCCATCAAGTTCTCGTTATGTGGTTCGTGTTTATTGTAAGTATGCGTTTACATTATATCTTTATTAATTTCTTGATTTAATGGCAAGTAAATCCTTAATGCAGCAAAAAAAAAAAATCACTTTTAACAACTGGTACGTTGTTTTCTAGGTAAAACCGCAAAGTAGCAATTAATCCCAAATTTTCTTATGGAATTGGTGTTGCAGGGTTCTATATAAGGATGCATATTTGCCAGTCTTGAATTTTCATGTTTTTACTGAAGTCAGTAGCATTAACCCAATCTTAGTTACTGATTTTGCTTGGTTACAGTGTGTTACCATGGCAACCATAAAAGTTATTTATAGAATAATATCGCTTATACTTAAATACTTAAAGTCAATCATTTTCATCGTTTTTCTTAAGTTGTTGATTGAGTTGAGCATGTACATATACCACATACCATTATTGAATAGTGAGCGTTTTTCAGCATATTTCAGCATTTTAAATGTCTTTCAAATGTACCTTGGTTACCACTAACTTAGAGATATATTCTAAACAGTTTCTTTACAGTATATGTGGCAACAAGGTGACATGTTTTTGTGAGAATTGTTTGTTTGCTTTTCCTAGTCTTTATTAAGGCTCAGTAAAGATATAAAGTAGCTGAACATCTCAATTTTTCAGTTTTTTTCGGCTGTTATCATGGCAACCGAGACACTTAGCAACAAAATTTTATATGACGTATGTTTTTGGTGTCAAGTACTAAGAATGGGTGGAGTTTCGTTAAAATCGGTGACCATGCGTGGCAACGAAATTTAAGTGGTTACATAGAATGGCTCTTAATAAATAATTATTATAAGCATTTCTCCATGCTTGGTTTTCTTATAATTTGAAGATGATTTTGCCATTGCAGGGTCAATCTGTACCCCAAACTTGAAGTTACGCAAATAAAAAAGATCCCTTTTCCATATAAATTTTCTTCATGTATGCTAGTTAAATAAAGTAAAATTTACCATTTGAAATAAATTCGAGTATGCATCCAATATATCTTATCTTATTACATATAACTTGATATCCTTTAATATGCTTTGAATAAAAATTTCCTGTTCTAATTATAAATCAAGAAGGAACCTTAAAAATATTTTTTTTAAATTTTTAAACATGTTGCATGCTTTAAGAAAGACTATACTTGGAATATTTTATTTTATTTTATTTTTTGCCAATACTCATCATTAAAATTATGCTTATATGCACATAAAGATTTATTGAGTAACAATTTACGTGGGCATGGAGCTATGTTTAGAAATTTAATTATGTATTTCAAATGAAAATCATAACTATTTTTAATCACTGTGTATGGAGTATTAAAGGTTCATTCTCTATAAGGCCTTTTCCGGCCTACGATAAAATCACTTTTAAATACAATTTTATATCACTGTAATCATTATAATATCATGATTTTAATGTTTGTTTTTTTTAACATCGATCAATTAAGTCACGTGATTGAGAGATCAAAAATGGCCGTCAGTTAAAGAAAATTTGAGGGTAGGTCTACTCACATCAAGTTTCTATGCATATTTCTGAATGCAAATGATCGAAAAAGTTTATTCCGTTTTTTTCTTAATTTTTATGACATCCAGTTTTCTCAGTCCTTTGATTTTAGATTTTTTAAGTTAAAAGTTGACACTTTGAGTGAACATGCATGGCTAATAGTAAATCAACAGAAAATTGTACTTTAACTAAAAAATCATTAAAAGAAAAAATCTACATAACCCGATATGTTACATTGTGTGTAGTTTGCTTTCCCTGCAAATATCATTAAAATAAAGCGAAAAGTTTTTATTTACATGTCATAACCACCTTTAACCAAGTTCATAATTTGGTAGTCATTTTTTATGTTTATAAGAAGTTTACATGCAAATTTTGGTGTTGGTTAAAGGTGGTTATGACATGCGCAGGAGTTATATAACACAGCCACCCTCTTGAGTTTTCCCATATTACTCTAATGCTAGTACGGACCGATAGTACCTTACTTTGTGACCCTATATCATAACAAATACTATTGTATCATTAACCAATCAATATTTATCATTAAATTGAAATATCAGCCTACTGATTCATGCAATTTTTATGGGAAAAAATGCTATCTGAAAATTTGAAGTCATTGTAGGCCGCAAAACGGCCTTATAGAGAATGATCCTTTGAAATAGAATTTGGTGACTAAATGTTGACTTTTGTAAGATTCACCCCGGACAGGACCAAGGATCTATCCTGTATCTCCTAAACTGTAGTGAGCGGTGAGTACATTACTATCAAGTGTAATCTCACATCACTCGGATATCCACAAATATCATGGAGATGGATTTGTGACGATCTTCCTCCCCTGAATGGAGTGGACTTAGGAAAGGAGACTTACTTAGAAATCAAAGTAACTGCACGACACAATGGGATTGCTTGCAGATGTAAAGGCATATCCTCCTCTATCTATGTCTACGACGAACTTTCAGATCCAGTCACTATCCTCGTTTACTGTAAGAATTATAAAAATAATATAATTTATAATTATGTGTGTCTTTTAAAGTGATTAAAATTAACAATATGGTTATGATGTATTTTACAAATGATATTTTAATCAGTATCTTTTAGTTGGACAAATGTTTGAAATATAATGCATAATATATCACTTTTACGTCGCAAAAATGCATTCCGTCTACCTAGACATCTAATCTGAAGCTAGAATAAGATGTGCAAATTTCATTGTTCATATTCATAAAATTTCCGAACGAAAACCTTGTGAGAATATGCAATCTTTTAATTTTTATATATTTGATATCACTTGAATCAGGATTTACAAAATCCGTCTTCCTAGATATACGCTATTATTCTACATAAAAAAAATGTAAATCACTAACTTTAACTTTAAATCATATTCTTTACTTAAAGCCCAGAAAGAATCCCAAGAAATAACAGCTGCAGCAGGACTTGTTGAAGACCCTCAATGTATACCAGCTACAGCTTTTGGAGCAACAACTGGTTTACTGTCGGCCATTGTCATTGCTTTAAGCTCTGTCCTCCTGGTACAGTGTCTTAGAAGAAGAAAAGGAAACGTTTGTTCTTGTGGATATTCTGGTGAGCTATTCAATACAGGAGATCAGAAATACGTCTACGCTTCTTTATAAATCACATCAATAATATACAGAAAACGAGATTCACTTTGTGCGATAACCAGTGAATCATGGAAACTACGCTTTATTTTTATACACGTCTTTCAATTATATTTGTAATTAAATTTATATGCTATATTTATATTTCAGAAAAAAACGAAGAGAAAAAAAGCAAGGTATATTTTTTTTAAATTAAACTTGCTTCTGTTTAATTTAGCAGTAAATGTATCTATAGAGAAAACATATCATTTAGAAAATTATCGTTTTGAATTCTATTTTATAATCTTTGTCATTTATGGCAGTAAAAACAAAAGTCACCAGAACCCCATTTATACTAATGAAGAATCCTACGAAATACTTCAAGTTAACAAAGGTGGGTTAATCGTTCAATAATGTGCAAAATTTAATCTATTTAATACTGACAGATCAAAATTAAATATGGTATAAGCAAAAGTTTTGTAGCTATGTTATGATACGGGTTTATCTTTAAAATATACTTTTAGCTCTACTTGGGTA
>NW_026924561.1:0-23416 GCF_032062105.1 Saccostrea cuccullata | reverse complement strand
AATGCTACGTATATGAAACAAAGAACTAGAAATCTTTGAACAGGTGCCAGAAAACGTTTAGATCATGTCACATGTAATGAACTATACTAAGGAAAATTTTAAACAAAATTCATTATGCACTGAATTTAAATATATAATATTAATTTATATCCTCCACTTGAAAAATGTTAGCGGACGATTGCTAATCATCTATTTCCAAGTATTTAATTTTATTTTTGTTTGTTTGAATTCACTCTCTGTTTGATGCATTTGCCATGTAAGATAAAACGTCATTACACGCAATTTAGAAAATGACTTCTTAACACGCAATTTAGAAAATAAAAGTAATGTCATGTTTTGAAGAATTTCTGTGTTAATATTGTAAAAAGATTTATAAAACGTTTTCAAATGTTTTCTCTTTCCTCTTATTTTAGGAAACTATTGTCCAGAATTAACAATGACGCCGAGACAATTGCCCGGTACAGTCAGAGCTCTGGGTTACTGGACGCTTTCAATTCCAGTCAACGTATAAAGGTAAAGTGTTAAACACCTTCTAGTCCAGTCAACGTATAAAGGCAGTGTGTAACTATATATAAATGCCGTTTCATCTTGGGATCCTTGCATCAATTGGTGCCGTGACCAGTATTCCCGTTACAATTCACATGTGTAAAGTTTTGAAGCATTACACTTCAAACTAATTATAAACATAGCTATCCAATTTTCAAACGGGATCTGACTTATATTTTCCAGAAGATTAAATGGATATAACGTTTTCCAAATGGGTACATTGATAAGTAGGACTATAGGCCTTGAACAAAGTTTATAGTAGGACCTACCGAGTAACTACAATATTAGATATTTTTCCTTTACCAAACTATAACATGATCATGACCATCGCATCCTATAAATGCTTAGCTAAAAAATTATTGGCTTTGCTTAACATTTTAGACAGCATTTGTAAGTCGGGTTGAGTTTCGTTACCGTTATTTACTCATGCTTCGTATAAATCCATCACTTTTGTTAGGAGATTTTCACCCAGACAACCCCCATACCAATGACGTCATCAGTCACCAGTCCAATCACATGGGATTTCAGTGTTAAACACCTTCAAGAGGCTGGTATACAAAGATTATTGGAACTAAGATTTATTGGTTGTATATAGTTTAGAATAGAATATGAAATATAGGATTTATACATACATGGATCATTATCACAATATTATCATAATTATGTAGTCTATTAATCAACAATATTTTTACACTTTAAACCTACATATGTAAATTTTTAACCATTACACTTCAAAAAAACTAATTATTAACAACATAGCTACCCAAAATTATATGTTATTTAACCCCATGGTGCCCATGGGGTTTTTGTGGGGTTTTTTGTGGGGTATTTTTAAGAATGTTTCCCCATGGATTTTTTTTAAACTTTTCTCAAAAACTACAGAAAATGTTGAATTTTTTTTTTTAAATCAATTTGATTATAAAAACCCCACCATAAAGGAGTAACTACAATATTAAATATTTTTTCCTGTACCAAACTATAACATGATCATGACCATCACATCCTGATAAGTGCTAAGCTAAAAACTTTAATTAACTTTGCTTTACAAAATTAAAAGCATTTGTAAATCGGGTTGATTTTGCATGCACCGTTATTTACTTATACTTCATAAATAAAGCCAAATCACTTTTAAATCCCTCAGGAAGATCTTCCCCACGGGGAAGACAACCCCCATACCAATGACGAGAGTCATCAAACAAAACCAGTCCTTCACATGGGACTTCTTCTGCTGTGAAAAGAATATCTAGTAAGAAGAAATGTTATTCTAAGTTTACATTATTAAAACTAATATATATTGATTATATATAAATTTTATTTCGAAATAATTGTTTTTTTATATACTATAACATATTACACACTGTACCGGTAGGTTAAGAAAATTCAATTAACATTGCATGCAAGCAAAATTTAATGATTTCAACGGTCAATTGCATACATGTACCATTTTCTTTTTCAGAAAAAGTACAGTCCAAATCACTTAGTCAATCCATATATATGCACTGACTTCACTTTTAAAAGCTCACTAGTCAGAAGTTCTAAGTATGGATCGCAGCTAATCTTCTTTTAAAAAAGCAGAGAGAATCAAAAAATTGTCCCCTTTTGATTTTAGAGAAGTCACTGGGACCAGGTCGAGGGTCATCAAACCTAAGCACGCAGTCCTTGGTCAATCGCCGGAGGGAGATCAGTTAAGCGGGTTTGCTGTGGCAAAATCTTCACTTAGCCTGTATCTTCAAAATCTAAATATTTTACAGTTGAAATATCGACATCTAAAATATAACTGGATTATGTGTATTATTACATGGTCCTTGCTTGAAAGTGCACTACTGAATATAAAAAAAAATCAGTCCAAAAAATTTGATACAAAAAAAAAGTATGTAAAAAAAGAAAATTTGTCGAATCACTTCGAAACCCTATGGAAAAAAGGGTGGTGTATGGTGTACAATCATCAGTTTTTTTATTTGTAGAATGGCCACTTACTCTTCACCTTTAAAAGATCACTGTAACGTGCCTGTTGAAGGGAGGGGGGGGGGGGGTGGTGGTAAACCAATTTCACTAAATGTTCAATGCCTATATTAATCATTTATTTCTTTGCAAAAAAGTGGGGGAGGGGATCAAATAATTGTCCCGATTTGATTTTAGAGAAGTCCAGGTCGGTGGACACAGTGGATCTACTGAAGCTGGTGGAGCACGCCGAGATCGTGGTCAATCGCCGGAGGGAGATCGCACGCGAGATTAAGCGGGTTTGTATGGACAGTAAATCTTCACCTTGCAGGCACGTAAAGCCAGGGAGGCCTCCCCCAGCTTCTTTTCAAAAGATCAACATCTTAACATTAAAAATGCTTATTAAAAGACCAGTTGGCACCCCCTCCCCACTTTATGTTGTGGTATAGTCAAAAAGTTTACTGGTATAGGTTATTTAGTAATGTTTCGAAAAATTTTGGTATATATTCTGAAAGAGTTGTAGCCAGCTTCATGAGGGCGCGGGATTCTTCGTTTGGAAGGCTGAAGATGTAAATGCATGAACAGTTTAACAGTTGAATTTTTTTCTAATGATTAATTAATTAATTCAGAGTTGTTAGGGAATTTTTTTAATACTTTATCTTTTTTAGCTACAAAATGAAGAAAATATTCTGAAGACAACAGAAATGATATTAAAGAAAGAGATACAACTTCTACAAAAGCAGGTTAATGACTCTTCAATACTAGTATATGGTCATGTACTCTCCAAGCTATTGGCCAATTGGGCTAAAATGAGGTTTATAATTGTACTTTGTATACAGTGCATATATATGTATAAGCAGGCTTAACTTTTTATTTTGCAGAAATCTAGGACTCCGGCAACTTCACTCCAAAGACTAACTGTGAGGAATTAGGAAACGTGGTCCCATTGGTTCCCTGTGGTCATTTGAAATCACGTGGTTTAAAAAAAATCGAAGTTTATAACAATATTTCCTGACATTTTATTCACGAACTCAAGTTAATTTATGATTTATTCGATCTCTATACATGTGTATGACTATGTATAGCTTGCTCAAATATAATAAACGGTCTGTACGTTCTACAGTGTGATGAATTTTCATATCAGATGATAACTGCATATTTATTTTTGATATACTACTATCATAAATTTAGAAAATGTTAAATAAAAAAAAGATTTAAGATTTACTGGCAATGTTGAAGGATGAGTTTTATTTTTATATGTGCGCATTCCTTTTAGGAAGTGAAGTATATCTTAAAAGATATGGTGGGTAATATTTATACTTTTCATGATTTTTTTTTAAAACGAAAGTCCAACCCCCCCATAGAATATTGGTATACATTGTATATACATGTACATACTAGTATATCACCATATTTAGTTAACTAAAACATCCCCCCCCTCAAAAAAATAAAAATTAAAAAAAATGAGTAAATACACATGTGATAATAAAAAAATGAATAAAATATATAATTAAAAAATAGGTTGTCATTCAAGAGTGGAGCGAAAAAGCAGTTTCAATATTTTCATTTGAGTTAGGGAGCTGAATAGATTACATATAAAATATGTACATGTACTTGCTACCAGGGAATGACAAACGAGGCTTTGTGTAAATGGAACAACAAACGAAACCATTGATAAATCAAATGCATTGAGAAATAGACTGAGATGAACTGCGCAGTATAGAATTGGAGATTATATTTAGATATGTAACTGAAGATGAATAACTGAAGAAATTTATCAACTAGCCTACATATATATTATAATTTTCTAATGATTATTAATAGAATTTCCAGCTTTAGAAGATGGTTAGAAGTGAGAGTTAATATTTGGGTTTTGATCTATCTAGATTTTCTCCGAGAGATCACATCTCGACAGACTCAATCTTTGGTTTTCGAGCTGGTCAGTTTCTTTTAAGGTGGTCCGATCCTCGAATATTCACAATCAATTCATGACTCGAATCCTTTTAATTGAAAATCGTTACATGAAAAGCACAGCCACCTGACGTTATATTTATTTTTGTTTTAATAATTAAGGAATGAAGCTTATTTCAACTTATGTTATCCGATATAACATTTCACACATATTTACGCTTTATAAACCGGGAAGCGGTTTATAAAAAAGCGTAAACTGCCTCAAGTTTTTTATATCGGATTAGTATATACTTTTTCCTTATAATTTAATTTCAGTGTAGACAATGAGACAATATTTCCTCCGGAAAAAGGCATCAATTTGAGCATTATTTTAAAAATAACGTCAAGCGCAGTAATACGTTTTTGACGTAACTCATTGTGACGTAGGCAAGTTATGTTATACAAAATATTATATCTTCCTCAGAACGATTCATACTAGGAAATTAAATTATATAAAAATAACCCTCACTTAATTAATGCTTTATTAGGAGTATATATTTTGAAAAGAAATATAAAAACGTGCAGGTACCTGTGATGAAAAATTATAAAATTCAATGTCTAACTGGTTGAGGATATCTAATAATCTTAATTGTCAGTTTAGCTTATTTTTTTAATGTTCTTAGTAATTGTACCATGAGAACTTTGTTTTAATGAAAGTTTATTAAAGTTCATTAAAAGTTCAACTTTTAACGATGACATCTGGAGCATCGTTTTATTGTACATAACTATTACCTAATTAACATTACCCCCCCCCTCCCCCAACACATATTTAAACCACTAACTTTTAAATTTATTTGCAAAATTTAAGACGTAATGCTTAACATTTTTAGTTTTATTAATGGATAATAGTCTTAAGATTTTAAAAATAAGCAATTAAAACACCTAATTAAGCATTAGCAAGGATTTAGTACTATAATTTTGGACTTTGATCCCTTAAAAAAAATCCTTGATCCGTTCCTTGAATAGCTTTAAAAATGTTGTTAAAATAAAACATGTAACGTTACATAGGCCTACCATGTATATACTAAATTATTCACAAAATGTTTTTTAACGGGGGAGGGATGTCGAAGAGAGTTCAAATAGGAGATAATGCCGTGCATTGTCACACGTGACCACAACACGTTTGTGGGCGTTGTCACAGCAAACCATTCGTCATTTCGACTTTCGGAACCTCTTTAAATTTATCTATATCCGAGGGAAAACTCCCGAGTGTTAGGTAAATATTATGAGCGGAGAAGCGGTGTAGATGTATGTCAGCGAAGTGTTGCTTGTTTCCCGCTAAATCATGCCCACTCTACCCGCAATTGCCCCGTTTTTGGGCGACACAAGTCGCCTGATTTCTTACCGAAAGTTTAGCGAAGCTTCGGCGGTCGGTTTTCTGTCAGCGATTTTATTCGTTGTGTTTTCTGAGCCGCTAAAGAATTACGTTGATTTTGGAGAGAAATGGATGAGTCTGTCTGGCCTGCCGTACCAGATGAACACGGCGATGCTGGGGTTTATCGTGGGCTTCGGATTTGTGAAGATTTTCTTGTTAATGAGGATCTTACTGTTCAGAATGCTGCTAAATTACCAGGGCTGGATGACAAATCCAAAAAGCATGGCTACCAAGGTAAAAGTTACCCCCCTTTAGAAATGTTTTGGTCTCATTTGATCATGTTTTGGCAAATTCGATTTTAAAGACAAAAAATTGCATTAAAAATCATGATAATTATGTAATTTAAATAGTTTTCCGCTTTATAGCACGCGTGAAACAATGTCTGGTTGTCTGGTTTAGCGAGAATGCAATGGAGATCAAAAAGCACTTCACTATGTACAGTGCTGTACTTCTCTAGACGTGTTATGTAATCATGCATGTATATGTATACAGTTGGGTTGATCAAGTTCTAGAGGGCCTATAAAATTTAATGTGTATTTGACTTTTTCTATCAAGAACCGTTCATGAGCTGATTTCAATTAACAATGTTCACATGTAAGAATCCAGAAAGCATTTAGCAATGCAAAACAAGTTTGTTTAAAAAAATGTTTTCATTCCAAATGCTGCATTTTCTGTGCATACTTATGTAAATAATGACAACTTTGAGACATTCTGCTCTGGAAACATGAAAGATACTAAAAAAGTTTTCTGTATAGAAGCTACTAGAAGGCTGTAAATGTAATTAAATGTATAATACATCTGAAATGAAATATAACCATGATAACACAGATCTGTCAAGGTTTATAAGGAGGTGATTGATCTATTGTACATAACTACATATGTCATATTATAACGGGAAGTGTAATCAAACGAGCTAGGGCCAAATGATAACCTCTGTAAAAGGAAAGAAAAAAATGTTTGACTGGACCGAGAATCAAACCAGGTACCCCTGTATCCCCATCTTCGCTAGCCAAGGGTTTCCGATCCGATACCTACTCTACAACCCTTGGCAGATTTGGCCGAAAATTTTAGAACTCGCGCAAACGAATTTGATTGGCTGCGAAGTCCGAGTCTTCGCAAGGTTTTTACTAATCGACGATTTTCGGCTGAATTAAAGTCTGTTCGTGTTTAATGCACAGAATAAAAGTAATATTTACAATGGATGAAAGTTAGAACGTGATCTATGCTTAAAAAACAAGGCATTAATTAATTTGATTTTTTTTCTTTTAATTATATATGTTTTCAAGAATTATTGAAAGGACCACATAAGTCCGTGTTCCGCATTTTAGATGCATCAATTTAAGCCAATCAAATGTCACGGCTCATTGATAATAATTGATATGGCAACAAGTAGAAAGTAGTGTCAAACTCTTGACTAAAAATCCACGAAGAACGATACTTTCTACCACTTTTGAGGTGTGCCCACTGCCCACAGCTGTATAAAGTTGTTTGGATATAATCCACATGGAGGTCGCCATATTGTTTCAAACGTCATATTGATCTACGTATGTTACAGCTATTTTCATTGGACAAATATTAAAGAGCTTCAAGGGACTTAACTCAATTACAGCGATAGGCGGCGCAATCAAAGTTCCCGTTTGATAGGACTAAATCTGCCAAGGGTTGTAGAGTAGGTATCGGATCGGAAACCCTTGGCTAGCGAAGATGCTGTATCCCTAACCGACTGAAATGTCAAGACCTATATATAGTATCCATGGCCCAGACTATTACATTCCTCCCTTCCTCGAAGACCCAGCTCAAGTTCTTATTAGCCCCTGACAGGACTTTCGCTGCAAAAGGGCTGGTCAAAAGCTGCATATCTGTAACATGAAGGGAATGTATGGCTAGGAATTGAATCTGTGACCCCTACATCACTATAGTCAGGTGCTCTACCGACTGAGCTATCCCTGCAGATGTCATCAGCCTTATTAAACCATTACATTTCTCCCTCCTTAAATTGTCTTCACCGTCGAAGACACAACCCAGGTTCTTATTACCCCCTGGCAGGACATTCACCTGTAAGTCCAGGGGTGCATGGTCATTGATTGATACCAAATCTGTAGCAGGAAAAAAAAGAACATGTATAGCTCAACTGGGAATTGAATCCAGGACCCCTGCATCACTAGTCAGGTGCTCTACCCATGATTACCCAGGCCAAAATTAGATCATTACATGGGTATAAATGCTAAAGAGTTATTTTAAAAATGCATTATTTCAAAGGGGGGATAGAAATGTTGAGCTCAAAAACATTTATAAATATTTTTATTGATTAGGAGTCTAGGACTGTTTTAACAAGTTTTAAATAGATATTTGGAGACAAGGACACACTAATTTAAGCATTTATTTGTACACTTTATATTCTATATCATGATAATTTTTCATTGCCATGGCAACTTATTTGATATATTTGTTTTAGATGTGGGCATTGATGCTGAATGCTTTGAGAGGGAATGGCCACTATCCGACCTATTACTTCCAACCAATGCTGCCTAAACTACCAGTCCCTAAACTCAATACAACACTAGACAGGTAAATTATAATTAAATTCTGTTTGTAACACACCATTTAATTGGATAGAAAATTAATTTCTATTGTATAACCCATGTTGCTTATGATTTATGTCAAAAATGTATCAGTCGGCTTGATATACTTAAAAATCAGGTGAAAAGACTTTTTGAAAGAAAAATTGCCCCCCCCCCTCTCAAAAAAGAGAGAAAGGGAGAAAAGCACTATTACTATGATTACATAACAGCTATGTTGAGCAACAGAATGCCTCCTCCCTAGTCCCCCTTCTCAAATTTATACATGATGGATATAATGTATGCGTGTCAGGGTTATTTTCACCTCGCGTTATTTTCGTCCTTTCACATTTGCAAACAATTTTGCTCCATTTTAAATTCACCCAGTCATAGTTTTGTTTAAGAAAATAAACTGAATACACCCAGTTACATTTTAGATTTGCCCTAATGAGGGCAGGGGGAAGGGGCAAAAAATAAAATGAAGGCGAAAATTTCCCTGTGTACAGAAATGATTTCCTGATTTCTTCGTTAGGTACCTCGCCTCCATGAAACCTATTCTATCAGATGAGGACTTCATGCATTTAACCACGTCTGTCCTGGAATTCAAAGAAAAAGAGGGACCAAAGCTACACAAGTATCTCTGTGACAGGTCAGTCGTTTTTAAAAACACTTTATTTTTTAAAATGTCTTTTTAATGATGAATCTTCATTTCTCAAAAAACTGATGACTAGGATACCATGAATATGTTGATTTTTAGGCAGTTCAAACAAGATCTTCATGTTTTTAAATCCTCATGATATCAAAATCCATGAACTTCTTAAAGATTAATTTTGGTTCTTCATTTCCTATTTTTTTTGTTATACCCGGGTATATTGATTAATTTTCATTTGTTTGTGTGTTTGTAGGGTTGCCACTAAGGATAATTAATCTTTGTTTGTGTGTTTGTTTGTAGGGCTGCCACTAAGGATAACTGGCTGATAGAATACTGGCTGAACTACGCCTATCTGGTCAACAGGGAACCATGTGCAGGTACAAATCATACCTATTATATAATTAAAGAAAAATACCTGTAACTGTGATAACTGATTTACATAATTAAAACAAATGTTTTAAATATGAAATTATGACACATTAAAGTGTTTAATATTTGGGCTTTTTTGATTTCAGTAAAAGTGAATTGTTATGCCACGGATCGTAAGGACTGCCCCACAAATAACCAAATAGCTCGAGCCGCTAACTTGATATACTATGTACTCAGGTGAGTATTTTGAGACAGCTCGAGCTGCTAACTTGATATACTATGTGCTCAGGTGAGTATTTTGAGATAGCTCGAGCTGCTAACTTGATATACTATGTGCTCAGGTGAGTATTTTGAGATAGGTTGAGTAGCTTATCTGATTTACTATATATACAGTGGAGCGCATCCTTAACCAGTCAGGGGTGTGATGAAAATCCGCCATTTCTAAAAATGACGGATTTTCGTCTCTTTTTAAAATACGTGATTCCATCATTTTTGTAAATATGACAAATTTTTGTCATTTTCATTTCCGACAAAATGCCTCTTTCACATTTGTTAATCATAGAATTTTGAATTTCCCGCTTTAACAGCAGTGTTTACACGAGTTTCCTTTCATCTGGGTCACTGATTTCTACAGACCACGTGTGTTAGAACATCAACATGGAAAGTGAAAGTTATGTTTTTGCGGTAAAATGTCGAATTTTGGTAGATCTAATTTGCCATTTTTATATGGCTTTTAGCAAGAATACGTACGTGTAGAGAAAAGTCTTGACAAAAAGTTAAAGCAATAAAAAAGTAGTGCGCCCCGTAAAACAAACGAGATATTTCAGTGCGCCTAGACCCTCTATGTATTTTGAAAAAAAACGAAATATCATCATTTTCGTCTTCTTTGCTAATTAATGCAAATACATTGACAAATAACTCTTTTACTCTTATTTTTGTTTGTACTGTCAACATAACCAGTATTGTAGTCAACTGTATTAGAGAAATCAAGTTTGTTTATGATGTTGTTTGTCCTTTTACGGTTGGTGGATCTAACATTTTACAAAGAGAGGTACTCGGTATTCTAGAAACATTCTAAATTTTTATGACTGTTTTTCGTCATTTTCTTAAAAATGACGAGTTTTAGTCTTAATAAAAATTTTACTTTTTGACGAAAAATCGTCCTTTTAAAAATGACAGATTTCCATCACACCCCTGACTGATAACCAAGGAGTGAGGGTGTCTATGGGGGGGGGGGGAGGGGGCATGACTAGTTTAGGGCCTGCAGCCTCAACAAATAAATTGATAAATTAAATCTCATGAATATTTTGGAAAGGGGGGAGGGGCAGCCCAGCGGTGACATCTTCAGTTATCAAAAAAACAAATATAAAAGACGTCGAACATGATGTAACCTTGAATACAATCTTAGGTTTCTTATAGAATAAAGTATTATTTGAACGAATATTCAGAGGGTCTAATAGTTTCTTTTTTTATCCATTTCTGTTACATGTTCAGTATAACTGGAAACTAGGGATGTCAACGAATATTCGAATATTCATTCAAGGAGTTAATATTCGAATATAAACTTAAGATTCGAATATTCGTTTTTAAGTGTACACATGTATAAATGTATTGAGAGAAAAACCTGACAAATCTGATTAGAAATTGAATCATGTTTATGCAAAATTCAAAGACACTCCTCTTGGATTACCTTAAAATTGTGAAGAGTGTACCTATTAAAGTAATTTATTCATTTGTTCATTTAATTAGTGGTATAATAGTTCCCAGTACTTACAATCAGCGTGTATTGTTGTTAGGACACAGTTTTACAGTAAACACGTGGATCCCTTGTTCATTAAAATATCATTAAAACCATTATCAGGAAATTAATTAGCAAAAAGAAATTGCTTTTAATCTTTCTCTTTTAATTAATTGTTCTGTTTGGTATAAATTTGTAGGAGTTATCAGTGTAGATTTAAGTAAGACGATCATAAAACATGAAACATAATAAAAATCTTATGAATCCCCCCCCCCCCCCCCCCCCCAAAAAAAAAAGATTTTGGATGTAAACTCTTCATATATTTGATAATTTAAAAATATAATTGCGCTGCATTTGCCAAACTCTACATGGGTTTTTATTACAAAATAATGGCATATAACATATACTGCTTGACAGAAGAGAGAAGATATGTATTTTATAATGCAAGATGCATTTGTTTTATCGAATATTCGAATATATTCGAATACTCCTATCGAATATTCGAATATCATTTATTCAGAATTTTGACATCCCTACTGGAAACCCTTTAAAGCCAGTGACATTATTCCCTCAGGGGCAAACAGAGTACATGATCTTATGATACTGTTATACAGTACTGTACTATTCTGCCTGTGGGTGCCCTCTGTGGTATAGATTCTGTCTCTTACTATTTGAAGATAGTTCTTATTTGTTGATGAGGAAATGCAGTGTTGTATAATCACGTAAATGAATTGTTCACATTAAGTGAACTGCGTAGGGTGTTCAAAAGGCTGACTCACACAGTGCTTTGTTGTTAAAGGTCAATGTAGATATGGAGCTTTTTAAACAATCAGTTTAAAAAGACAGACCTACAAAGACATAAAAAGTGAATTAATACTGCTATTTTACTCATATCCTATATATCTTGTGCAGTGACCTACTTAGTACACCATTAATTTATTTGGAATTAGGGAGGGGGAGGTGTGGGAAGGGAGGAAGTTTGGGTGAGGATTATATGAATATCAAAGGGGGGGGGAGAGAAAAAAAATTGGTGGGGATTATATAAATATCAAAAGGCTGGGGGGTGTCAAGGAAAGGAATTATATGAACATTAAAGGAATGGGGGGGGGGTGTCATGAAAAAAGTTTTGATGGAAATAAATTAGAGTTGGTTATGCTCATAATGAGGTTTATAGGATATACACAGAGTTAAATAGAATGAAATGTCTGATTCAGATCAGTGCTGTGTTGTGCCTATCTCTATGATGAACAATTTTGATTATTTTGACGGCCATTATTTACAGATAAATTAAAAAATGAACAAATAATTTTAATATGAACTGTTACAATTATTTTGTTCTGTTGTTTTGTTCAAAAATCAATTAGTCACGGCCTCGCCACGAAAAAATTCACCGAATACAATATTATTTTGATGATTTCTGTCAAAGTTTAAATTATGCTTAAAAACTTAACATGATGCCATTATATCTTTAAAATTATCAAGGACTTTTGAAGTTTTCCAGACCTGCCGAACATGTACAAATGCACATGGCATGTCTTTATATATATATGAAATTGTACATAAAAAATTACTTGAAGTATTTTAAAATTTAGAAATTTGTGCATATATGTACTTTATAAGAATAGAAACTTCTTTATGGTATTTCTAGTAAATTACCAGTAAGGAATATATAATTAACTGTATAATAAATCTAACAGTTGATAAAAGCCTCTCTACGGGTTGTCTAGCAGGTCTTTTGTTGTTCAGTGACAGGTAAAGTCACACCTGTTTATTTTCTAACTCCATCAGAGAATCTTCTGGAACTAGAGCCCAATTTCTCCCGCATTCAGCCATGAACTCTCTTTATCTGACATTGTGCAATGATCTTTTATCATGTTTATAATATTACGTCTTTAATATGTTTATAGCTGTTTACAGAGTGTGCATGGATTCTATTTAATTAAAAGTATGGCACAATGTCATATAGACCTGTTACAGTTAGCCATTACATGCACTATAGGGAGCCTGCCATTATAAAGTACATCTGGCGATTGATTTTTAGCAAAGTTTGTCAGAGCAGCCCTATAATTTATGTTTATACAGAAAAGAGAAGCCTGTGTTTATCTGTGTATTGGCATTTTGTTAATGAGTGGAGGAAGATTCTAGAAGTACATAGATGCTTCTCGTATATATGAAAGTATAACCCTACACATAGAGAGGTGTCCATGTAAAGAAATACTGGTATTACATAGGTCAAAATTCTCGCATCTGACAAAATCTGAGTGGCTTTATACAAGGAAATTGGCCTAATTAACCTCTTGAAGCAAGGATGAGGTCTTTTCTGATTTAAGTGGGCATAACATATTTAGATCTGTTGCACAATTTGTAGCTCTGTAGTTTCTGTTTACCTAATTTTCCCCAATATAACATGCTATTGACATAAGACTGTCATATCATTATAGAGGTCAGGTATTTCTACAGGTGAGATGACCTAATTTTGTGGGTAACTGTACCCAGTGACATGAAATGACCTTTTGATGCACATATTGACAGATTTTGTTTCATGTTTATATATCAACATCAGCTGATTCGGGTGAAATCTATGATATGTTGTGATAATTTTTCTGTGTTTACATTGATGTCAAGACGTTATCTGTACTCGTAAATAATTAGAACATCACTCATTCATGTCAATAGTATAGATTGTACCTCTGTTAAATCACTGTATTTAGCGAGCTATAAATCAGATTACACTAATATATTGAGTCAGTTACATTGTCATACCGTGTGATATGGTCCCCCCTCCCTGCCTGGGGCCCCACTATTTTATTTTTACCCCTCACAGGCTCCAAATGTAGGTTCAGACCTTTCACATCAAAGAAGTCGATTAATGTAAAGCATTTTTGAACTAGTCTTTTGTTTCAAGTGTAAAGCATGAAACATTCCAGCTTTTATAAATGTTTGTTTTAATGAAGCTTGAGTTATGTTACTAGAAAGGGGAAAAAAGTCATCTATTACATGAAAGTACAATATATTTTTATTTGTACATGTGTATAATCAATTTCTCAGCTGATTCTCACACTGTCTAGCCATGAAAATATATACAAATGTACATTTTGCATATATATTGATGGATTTTAACTCATTATCATAATTAGGAAAATTGTATCACAGTGACTGTATATCTAGATACTAAAATAAAATTGTGTGGATAATTTGCTCATTATAAAAAGGGAGTGCAATATGTAAATAAAAATGTAGTCATACACACTCATTAATTAATCAGAAACATTAAATAATCGGAAGTGAACTGGAATTTGGACTTACATAGCTCAAAGATAAAACTGTTTGTTCTATATATTCGATAAAAAAATTGTGTGATACATTAGCACTGTTTCAGAAGTGCATTTGATGTTGTTCAAATGAAGTTGTTTTTTAGAAAATGTAGTTATAGCTAAATTAGGTATCTAAAACTTATAGGCTGATCTTCTTTACCATCATTATTGTATATTTTGATTAATTATTAGTCACTTGGAGCTTTATTTATTCAGTCAAACTCACTATCTCAAACTCAATGGGACTTATAGGGAAAATATTGAGTTATCATACCCAAGAGTTGGAGGTATGCAGGGTAAAATTGGTTGGAACTTCCAATTTAAATTCATTTTTACTTATCCATAGTATATGAGAGAGGTTGATGTATGAGGTTCTGACATCAGTTCAACATATATGAAATATCCTAAGAAATACCCTCATATGGGGTGTTATTCAGGTAGACTAGTAGACATCTGATTTGTCAGTTCATTACACTTGTAGACATCTGTGTCCTTTTAATGTACATATGTGGCCAATACGTAATCTATCAAGGACCTGTATACTGATTACCATGGCGATAATATTAGGGTTTGTGTCTCGCTGGTTGACATCTATAATTAAGGCTAAAATCATTGTAAATAAATAGAGAATAAATTCATAACATTTAAAATAATATGATAATGGTGAAACTGTGCAAAATAAAAAAGTTTTCAAACAAATTTTTACTATAAATACTTGATGCAAATTCTCTCAATACACAACACACAGTCATAAGTGAGATTTTATTTGACATAATTTTAGAATTGTATCGTAATGTATGCTGATACCGAAAGTTTATCACCTTGTATACACATGCTTCTGATGGGCTTTTGTTGATCATTGTAGGTTCCATGAGCAGACCCAGGATGAAACCCTGACCCCTCAATATCTTCAAGATATGATCCCCATGTGTATGGAGGGTTATAGGTAAGTTATTACATCTTTATTACAAGTGTGTACTTATATATGTACATGTGAAATGTTTATCGAAGACTATCCACATGTGTATTGAGGGTTTACAGGAGAGGCATGTTATTTTGTGTATTGCAAGGAAACAGTACAACACAATGAGTAATAATTTTTTAGGATAAGAGATATGATATTTAATACAATACATTCTATGTGTACATGTTTGAAAAATTCTCTAGTTTTTATTATTAATTAACCTTCATAATTTTTTTCTATTGTAGACAACAATTTTCAACAACCAGAATTCCTTATGAAACAATAGATCAACTGATGAAATATGAAGATTCTAAGCATATTGTGGTCTACAGGTCGGTAGTGATCAACATGATAAACTCACTCATTCTCACTGACATTAGAAATGTACTTACCCTGCCTCTGATAAAAATCGTGAAATTTCATTGGTCGAGCGCAATACTGCATGAAGCAATGTTATGCTGTCTTCCCACCTCACATTGCTAATGTACCCCCTCAACATGACCTACCCACCATAATATAAAAAATTTACCAACCACACATCATCAATATACTGCTTTCACGTGACCCGCATATGGATTCGCCCAATATGGATTTTTTCAAGGACCCCACATATTTGTATACATCATGTATTAATACTTGAAGAAACTTGAAAAGTTTATAATTCTTTTAAAATTGTACAGCTGTGACTGTAATTGTTATATTGACAGAAATGGTGCCTTTTTCAAGCTGGAGGTGTTTGCTCCTGACAGTGATGGCAAGAAAAGGTTGCTGACAGTCACAGAATTATACGATCTTCTACAACAGATAAACCACCAAAGTCAGGGTGGGCACAGGAATTACTTTTACAATTGCAGAGTAATTAAATGCTTGTATTCAGATAGTTTTTTCTTTTCGACAAAAAGTATAGTAAATACGATGCATGCAAATACTGTATACAGGGAAATATTCGCCCCCATTTTATTTCCGACCCTCTTGCCCTCTCGATGGGACAAATTAAAAACAGGTCACATTCAAATTACACCTCAGAATTTCATAGACAGAACTATTACTTGGCAAATTTAAAATGGGGCAAAATTGTTCACAAGTTCAAAAGGGCAAAAGTAACTCGGGGTGAAAATAACCCTGTATACAGTAGTGCTTTTGTTAGCTCACCTGAGCTGAAAGCTCAAGTGAGCTTTTCTGATTACATTTTGTCCGGTGTCCGTCTGTCTGTCCGTCTGTCTAGCTGTCCGTCTGTCTGTAAACTTTTCACATTTTCGACTTCTTCTCAAGAACCGCTGGGCCAATTTCAACCAAACTTACCACAAAGTATCCTTGGGTGAAGGGGATTCAAGTTTGTTCAAATGAAGGGCCACGCCCTCAGTCAAGGGGAGATAATTTGGGAATTAATGAAAATTTGGTGGCATATTTTATATAAAAATCTTCTTCTCAAGAACCACTGTGCCAGGAAAGATGAAACTTATGGGAAAACATCCTGAGGTAGTGTAGATTCAAGTTTATTCAAATCATGACCCTCGGGGGTAGGGCGGGGCCAAAATGGCCGACCAAAGTTTTACATAGAAATATGTAGGAAAATTCTTTTAAAAATTCTTCTCAAGAATGACAAAGCCATAATTGATCATATTTATATGGAAGCATGCTCAGGTAGTTTAAATTCAAATTTGTTCAAATCATCACCCCCTGGGGTAGGGCGGGGCCAAAATGGCCGACCAAAGTTTTACATAGAAATATATAGGAAAATTCTTTAAAAATCTTCTTCACAAGAATGACAAAGCCATAATTCATCATATTTATATGGAAGCAAGCTTAGGTAGTGTAGATTCAAGTTTCTTCAAATCATGACCCCCCCGGGATAGGGCGGGGCCAAAATGGCCGACCAAAGTTTTACATAGAAATATATAGGAAAATTCTTTAAAAATCTTCTTCTCAAGAATGACAAAGCCATAATTCATTATATTTATATGGAAGCATGCTCAGATAGTGTAGATTCAATTTTGTTCAAATCATGATCCCCGGGGGTAGGGCGGGGCTACAATGGTCGACCAAAGTTATATACAGAAATATATAGGAAAATTCTTTTAAAATCTTCTTCTCAAGAATGACAAAGCCATAATTCATCATATTTATATGGAAGCAAGCTTAGGTAGTGTAGATTCAAGTTTGTTCACATCATGACCCCCAGGGGTACGGCGGGGCCAAAATGGCGGACCAAAGCTTTTAAAGATATATATAGAAAAATTCTTTAAAAATCATTTTATAAAAAATAGCAAATCCATTATTGGTCATTGGTCTACATTTGGATTTAAACTTTACAATAAAAAGCCATTTTCTACTTTTTCCTACCCTTAGTGTTCAGGTGAGCGATGTGGCCCATGGGCCTCTTGTTTGAACTTCTGTCCTTGAACAATTTTTTCAAAAATTATCTTCTGGCTTGCTAGTGCTAATTTAAGTTTATTACACTCAAGCTATTATCAGCTAACTTCTGCTCTGAATTTATGTATAATTAAAAGAATTAAAAACCTACATGTAGTAACATTTTTTCTTCAGATAATGATGAAGCATCTCGAGTGGCTGTGTTTACATCAGAAAGAAGAGACACATGGGCCAAGGTCAGAAACTGTATTTAAATTAATCATTAGTAAAAAAATCTTTGTTTAATTAGACTCAGTCATTAATCTTAAAAAAAATATCTTGAATGATTTCATGGTGACTAGAACTCATTAAGCTTTTATAATCATAAAGAGCAACATTATAAGCTGCAGAGTTTTTAAAAGAGGCAAGTTTTGCAATAGGAGAAAGTGCACAGAACTAGAAGGTAACAGGAACCTGTTAATTAATTATTGATTAATTATGTTTATAGGTTAGACAGAGACTGCTAACAACCAGCAACAGATCCAGTCTGGAGGCGGTAGAGTCCTCCATCTTCTTTGTTTCTCTGGATGACATCGCCCCAAAGGTCAGCACAGCTAAAGTTACTGTTAAAATAAGCTTTGTTTTACATAAACTTGCATTGAGTCATGTTATTTCATTTATCAGTTGTTGCATACATGAAAGAAATTTTGGTCTATTTTTAGAACATTTTTTTTATTTTTAGAATATTTCTATAATTTTTAAATTCTATTTTTAGAGCATTGAGGAAAATGGGACCTTCACAATGACAGGAAATGGTTTCAACAGGTAAGGTACAGGTTTGTCTAAAATCAGAGGACATTTAGGTGACTACAGGGTGTTATCAAAATAAAAATATGTCCATTTTAGAAAACATGCATTGAATTTTACTATAGGAACTAATGGTATATTTTGAAAAAAAGTCTTTATTGACATGGTTAATCTAATAAATTTAAAGTATTATACTATAAATATAAACATGATGAACATGCAAGAGATACCCAATTAAATTAGAACTGTTACTTTTTCTAATAAACAGAAACAGAAATTTCCTGTTGATTGTTTACATGATACAGTGTATGTATAATCATTTAAGACTGCTTGTGAAGCAGTGTTGCTTGGTTTGGATAAGTCAACCTTTGTTGACCTTTAACCTTGTTTTATTGGACATTGTCAGGTGGTTTGACAAGTCGATACAATTCTCAGTGTTCCGTAACGGTAAAGTGGGAACCAACGTGGAACACGGCAGTGTGGACGCCACTGTGAGTCGTCACGTGTCACTTCCTGTTTGTGTTGTGCCACTTCCTGTTTGTGTTGTGCACTGCGTAGCTTAGTGTCATAGACAGAAATATATTAGAATTCCTTGTAGCATAGAATCAGACACTGCGCCTGTTATATTTACATAGAAGTTTTCTTTGTCTTGTTCACTTTATTGAATTATTAACATGATGTCACTGGAAATATGTTTATATCAAATTATTTTTGTCTATTTAATAAGTTAATAAAATGTGTATATGAAATAAATGTATATATTTTCTACTATGACAAGGAAAGCTTTTAAAAAAATCTTGTACACTCATACTCTTTTGTTTTGCTAACTTCTGTTTTGTTTCACTTCACACGCTGCTTCAGAAATAATCATAAGTTTTACTAACATATCAATTTATGAATACATGGTAATTTTTGCAGCAGAACTCAGCTATGCTGTAATTTTAAACAAAAAACTGATTAGGGACATGACAATTAATACTGTGTATAACAAAGGAGAGATTTATTTTGTTAATTTTTGGAAAAATGAGGAAATGAATGGGGGTAGAATTAGTTGACATTAAATAACTGCTCTGAAGCAGTGTGTAAACTGATAACCTGTTTGTTCCATATAGCCTACATCCCAGGGCTCCATGGGGAATTTGTTTAATTCTTGTAGAACTCTGTAACTAGCTGTTTATCTGCACTGCATCACAAGAGTATGTACTAATAGGGAAACAGGGAAAGTACATATAGCTGTTAATAGTAGTAGTTTGAATTTAGACCAGTTGTGATGTTATTTTCACCTGTTACTTGACCAGAGTACCTGAGCTGGTACAGACTACTTTCATAAGGAAGTGCTTGTAGGAATTTCATGTCCATTATAACTTAATTTGTTACAATTCTGACATCTTTGACAGGTGGTTTGATAAGCCGGCTCAGTTTGTATTGTATGACGATGGTCGTCCATTGTAACAATTGTGACTTTTTTAACAGGTGGTTTGATAAGTCGGCTCAGTTTATATTGTATGTTGACGGTCGTACGGGGGTGTGTGGGGAACACTCGTCTGTGGATGCTACCGTGAGTAACGGATTCAGAGTCGGGGATTTTTACACTCAAGTTATAAACTTCCTCTTCATGAATTAAAAAAAAAATCTTTTTATTTTTACAATCTGAAATTTATTTTTTTTATGGAGATATTTTGTAAAATATCAAGCGGGCTGTGGTTCATTGATAAGTTTTTATTTGAATTTGGGGAGGGTTTTGACTGCTGAGTTTGGTATTTTGTCAAAATTTGGGTTCTAAGTTTAAGCTTGGACTTGGGTATTTTATTGCTGATTTACAAGTCACATTTTAAACCATATCAAATATATTAATTTGTAAATGAGATATGAAAGGTAAATAATTTTTTTGAAAAAATACATTGTAATAAAAAATCCAGGATGTAAGGATTTTTTTTTTATAGAATTCATACTTTCCTGTAAAGATTCTGTTGATTCTTTACTAGTATATACTTATTTTTTCTGTGTTTTCTGGCCAAGATCTTGCCACCTTTTAAAAGTATCACTGAAGTCTTTAAGTTAATTTGTAACACATAAACAAAGTAATGACAACTCCATACCAGAAGCTATCTTTGTCAAACTCTTGTATTATAATAGGAATGAATGATGAACAGTCAAGTCTGCATTACTGATTCACTGTGTAACTAAGACTCCTTTGTTTTCTGACACTTCTAGGGTTTATTGTATGAGGTCTTATATTGTCTGCTACAGCAAATATTCAGGTGGAATTAAGCATTTTGTTATTAATAATTGTTTACTGTGAAATCACTAATTTTCATGGGGGTTTTATTTTCGTTGTTTTCGTTGTATATAGAGACCCACAAATTTATGTCCACCACGAAATGTAAATTTTCATATGCACAACTTCTTGAAAGTTCTTCATCCACGAAATCAAATCCCCATGAACCAGCATTTTTTCCTAAAACCACGAAAATTTGACCCCACGAAAATATGTGATTTTACAGTATTTAACTATTTTATTCCATGTATTGCATGTGGTTGATGTTTGTGGGCAGCGCTTCAAAGCATGTCATTGACTTTATTATCCTACTGATAATTAATATCTGACACATAAACTTATTGTAATTAATCTAAATTATTAATCTTCATGCTAAATTATTTTTGTAATCATTTCTTTTTACTTCATACATAATATATTTATTGCTGTATCAAACACCAGTAAATGACATTTTAAAAAAGATCCTATATAATTTATTACATATAGAATCTGAATTAGAGAGAAAAGAATTTTAAGCTTGCTTTATTGTTTGTACAGTTGCCAGGGCGATTATGGGAGTATTTCCTGCAGAATGAGAAATATACAGAGGATGGACAAATTGTACGGGAGAAATACAAACGAGCACTCCCAAAACCTCAGAGGTAGGTATTTATAGAACACACTCCCTAAACCTCAAAGGTGGGTATCTATAAAACATACTGAAATCCCAGAGGTGTATATAGAACAGTCACAAATAGGCGGGTAGTTTTATTTGAAAATTCCCTGAACTAAACATCTTCAATAGAAGTGGATACCAAATATTTTCAAAGCAAGGGTAGGGGGATAAATTTATCACCACTTCCCTACCTCTAGGATAGAATATATTCATTAAATTTATTCAATACTCTCCAAACCTTATATAGGTGGGTATAAACCAAAATCTCTAAAACAGAAACAGACCAATAATATATATGTCATACAAAGAGAGGTAACTCTGATTTGACACTAATAGTAACGATAACTATTAAATGGTATCACAAAACAACACCAGCCCTGTGCCCAAAAATACACACACCACAGATACAATATAAATCCACAACCTCAAAACTTGTAAGGTACATGTAATTGTCAATGGAAATGATTCTGTATGTGTAGGATCAAAATTTATAGACTGGCATATATATTTATTATGCACCAAATGAGTTCATTTTGGGGTGTTTTATACTATTTTTATACTCCTCTTTCTATATATTTATATATACATGGCATTGTTTTACTGGAGACTTTAACTGAGACATTGTGTTACAGGTTGGAGTGGGATCTGACAGACTTTGAAGCAGATATAGATGAAGCCTACAACAACTTCAGAAAACTGGTAACTAGGAAGATAAATTATACATTCTTTTGATAACATATTACATATTTGTATATAGAGCTTGTAACACAAGATCTAATTGGACTGCAAGCTGATTCTAAATTTCTGTACACTTAACTTAGCCTTATAAAAAAACAGTTATGTCAAAAAGTACAGTTTATCAGAAAAATTTATGGGTCTGATTTGAATAGACCTCTGGTTGATTGTTCTATATAAATTATTTCTTTCACCAGGCAGATGAGTTTGATCTGATAGTGACCTCCCCTGATTACGGTAAAGGCTTCATTAAAAAGAAGAGGATGAGCCCAGATGGTTATATACAGGTATGGAGGAAATAATTAACTAATATGTATACATGTAGATGATTACATTTTTATATTGAAAAAAATAATATGCAGAGAAAATAGAATTCACTTTTTTTGTATATATATTTACAGAAGTTAATGGTTAGTTATTTTCTTTTGAAGATACAATAATTTGATAAAACATTTGAAAATAATTGCATTTTATATATATTGTTCAAATAAAGAGTTGTCTAACCTGATTTTGATTTTTTTCTTCCACCAGATGGCTCTCCAGCTGGCCTACTACAAGCTGCATAATAAAATCGCCAAGACTTACGAATCAGCATCTACAAGGTCAGAGAACTATATCACTGTATAGACTAACACATTGATATGTAGAGAGTTGATGTGCTCCCATAACACAAGGGCTTATATTATTGTAAAATAACTTTTTAAAATAAAGTTACTACATATTTCTTCTGCTTTCAAAAATGTTGCCTTCGCAGTATTTTGTTCTAGTTGGTTAGGGCACCTTATTATAGGAACTTAATGTTAGTCAAGGAAATTAAACCCAATGTATTCTGTTTTCAGGATGTTTTGTTCCGGGAGAACTGAGACAATCCGGCCGGTGTCTGAATTCTCCTGCCAGTGGGTCAAGAGTATGTTTAATGAGCGAGCTACGCGAGAGCAGCGGATCATGCTACTGAAGAGAGCGGTACAGTACCAGACACAGAATAAAATCGACGCCAGTCTGGGGATGGGGTGGGACAGACATTTATTTGGGATGTACGTGGCCTCTCGTGAGCTAAACATGCCACAACCAGCCTTGTTCAGAGATAAGGTGTGTTGTCTGTGTGTCTGTACAGTTGATGTGGAATAGAAGGTAGGTGTAGGTTTTATTTCTCTTGTCTCTGTGGAAAGCAGCTTTGGCTAA
>NW_026924560.1:0-24020 GCF_032062105.1 Saccostrea cuccullata | reverse complement strand
TCTAGTTATTATTATCATTATTATTATTATTTTTCTTACCGATTTTGTGCACGCGATTTCTCGTAAACTACTGGGCTGATTCTCATGAAACTTTCACATCTGATAGGTACTGATCTGAACCTTATTGGAAATTTTTTTGTTGACGCCGTCACTTCCGGTCGTGAGATATGGACAATTTCCTAATTTTAAAATGCAATTTTGTCTTGATTTAGTAGCGAAAACTGCTTAAAGCTGACATGAATTCTTAAATACGCAACATTTTCATCTATGTACGACTTGTTTCATACCAACTATAGCCGTATTCCGCCATATTTCTTTCAGATACCTTGTCTCATTGTAACGATGTATACCCCAATGCGCTCGTTACACTTGAATGATTTTTTGGATTGGGTATCGACTTGTGCACATCTCCGATGGTAAAGCATATGAGAACACATGAGGTGATCAAGACATTTCAAAAACAAAATAAACAACATAATAATCATAGTTTTGAATGATTATTGATTTGAATCAAAAGAGAAAAAATGCAAATTTGGAAGAGAAATTTAGATGCGTGAGTACGTATTTTTACAGTGCACCAATTTATGCAGAATAAACTTGAAATGAAAAGCAGTAAAATTTGCAAACACATTTTGAAATTATATCATTTGAATGGAACAAAACAACCAACGTCTTTGATTTGCAGGTCCTATGCAATTGATGCATATCGAGAAAACGCATCGAACGCTGTAAACGTACCCATACCTGGTAATAAGGTTACTGCATCGGTTCGAAGATGTGCACAAGTCAAGTGAAATACACCCTGAATTCCATTTATTGAAATATGCATCACAAAAAAGAAATAAACTCCATAAAAGCTCAATAGTAAACACACTATCATTACTCCGTACACACTAGCACGACGATTCACTTAGTCCGTGCTGATCAGATTTTGGTCAGGGAAAATATCAAAAGTGGAAAGAGAAGTTATTTGGTATTTGCGCGGCTGAAAGGGGGGGGATATTATAACTGATGTTCATATTATTAAGCTAAAACTGTGAATTGTTTATCTACATGTAGTTCTAATATACATTCTAGACAAAGTCATGTATATAGTCTGCAGTTGGTTTGCGTCGCAAAATTCATTTGTCAATTATAACTGATTATTTTAGTACTAATCTCAAATCTAAACAAAGTAATTTGATGTACGGCTATAATTTACTTCAAATCTTAAAAGCAATTAACCAGAATACAAATTTTTATGTGTACATCTATACATTCTTTAACACATACACACTCGGAGAAAGGCCATCCCCTGTTCAGATTGACATTTAGGCATTTGATTTTTTGGACGGGGGAGGGGGGGGCATACAAAAATAATTGACATGACCGTTATTTAAATATTCTTGGAAGACAAACATTTCTGCCGAATTCAGTTTTGAGATTTTTTAAAATGTGTCACTCCGACCACAAAGTATGTGCATTTTGAGGAATGTAACTGTTTTATAATTATGTTGTTACAGGAAGTATTTCGAGATTTCAGTATCCCTGCCTGATAGTCTAGGTATTTTTTTTATATATATAAATAATTTCTGTAGGTGAATTTGGGAGATAATTTTAAAAGCTAGGGTAGGGATACTTGACACTGGTTGAATACGGATAATTATTATTTATTCTTTTGTATATTGAACTCTCTCTCTCTCTCTCTCTCTCTCTCTGTAACCACCCGTCGGGGCAATGATAGGTATAAAATCCTACGCACTTTGTGCTGTACCATTTATTATGCCTTAGGACAGATCAAGGATTTTTTTTCAGGCGGGATGTCGAAACTTCATAAATTGAATAATAATTTTACTTTGGACAGGAAATTAACCCAAACGCCCAAACTGAAAGAGAAACTAGACGTACATGTATTATGAACAATGAACTCACTAAATGATACCCCCTGCATCCCATATGATTTAGTGGCAAAGTCTATGTTTTGTTCTGAGAGATCTGAAGTGAGTGTCAGATCAAAAAGTGAAATAGGAGGTGCATAATGGTAATCTGTAATAAACTTAAGATTCTTTGAAAATTTCATTAAATTTCTCTAAGTGGTGTAAGAGGATTTGCGGATAAGAGATGGGTACCCCAAAGCGTAACAGACAGACGAACGGACATAACGATTACCTCCCACTTTTCAGGCGGGGGATATAATAAACGTGAAATATATATCACAGGAATGGAAACACTGGGAACTTTCTCGAATACCTTCTCAAACGTATGTGTCGAACTTGGACAACAGACAAGAGAATTTTTAAAAAGCTAGTTTTAGGTAGAATGTGGAATTTTCACGAGGAGTTTACTCTCTCTTCCTATATGCTTTTTCTAATAATCATTACTTATTTATGTCTAAAAATTTGATTCACATTAAATTCTATTTTCATTATCATTGTACCAAAGAATCAAACTCGTTTATTATACCCCACGCGTGAGGTATAATGTTTTTGACCCGTCAGTCAGTCTTTTTTTTTTTTTTTTTTGTTGTTTGGTCAGCGCAACTTCTCATAAACCACTGTACAGAGTTTTGTCGAACTTTGCAGATATTTATAGGAGACAATGTGTGTGTAGATTTGCACATCACGAGGAAATTCCGAATTCTTTATTTTTCGGGAATTTCCGCACTTTTACATTTAGATTTTGGCCATATCTTGAATATAGAGGTGAGCAGTTTGTCAGTGCAACTCCTCATAAACCGCTGCACACAATTTCGTCAAACTTTGCAGATATTTAGGACACAATGTGTATAGATGTGCATATTACAAGGAAATTACGATTCCTTTATTTTTTTTCTGGGAATTTCAGCACTACTTCGACTTTTGGGGGAGCGTGGGGTATGTGAACGTGCTCACTTTTTCTTTCATAGTGCATAAAATTATAAATAACTTTAAATCAAATTATATTAGGTCTAATAAAGGCAATACACAATATTTATTTGATAATAATTGATCATAAAGAAATCCAATCTGTTTCAGACCTTTTTCTTACATTATTTTTATGAAAGTGTTATGCATGTTTTATTACATCCCCCCTCCCCTCATATCACGGGAAAGTATCTTCAAAAGTTAAATGATTCGTAATAATGCCTGCTTTTTTTAAAAAATGAATTTGATGAAGTTAAACCATGTACTTAATCGTAATTTTTTTTTACAACATGTACAGACAAGAGTAATGTTTATTTTTGAAAAATTACTTGCATTTTTTTTTTCAATCAACCCCACTGAGCTTTCAACCTTTGATATTTTCCCTGACCAAATAAAATGATCGGCATGGGCCACGTGTGTCCAAGCATCTTTTACTGTTGAGTTAGCAATGGATTACATGACTTCTGAGATGCATTTTTCAATAAAAGTAAAATAGGATAATTCTCTCGACATGTGCACATCCCTGTAACGATAGCAGTAGTCAGGTAAATGTTTTTATCACTGCGTTTGACGCGTTTTCCCGACCTGCATGGGTGTTTGATGTACATGTATGTATTCCATGTTAGTTTATTTTCTATATTGCAGCAAATGCATTCAAAAATAATTTAATTCTCGGTATAGTTCTATTTTTTGTTGAATTTTTACTTTTCAAACATGTATTTGATCAGTTTATGGACTTCTGAAAACTTTGTTATCGGAGATGTGTACATGTCGACAGTCAGGCTAGAAAATCACTCAAGTGAAGCAATCGTACAAGGCTATATATAGCAGGTACAGGTTGCCAAAAATTTTCAATTAAATATGGCGGAATCGAAGAAATATGGCGGACAAAGGCGTACAGGAATGTAGTAAGTCGTACAAAGATGAAAAATGATGGCTTTTTAAGAGTTCATGTCAGCTTTAAGATATGAACTGAAGATTAATTGGAGATGATAGTTCATGACTTATAGCGTTGCAGAATCGCCTTTTCGTGCGTCGTCATTACTTCCGGTCGATACCGGAAACGAATTTAAGAAACGCAATTTTTCAACTTTTCGTTTTTAATATTTTTGTTTTAGAATTGAATAGAGACTCTTTTGCAGCGAAATATGTAATTTGTTTGAAAATCGAAAAAGCCAATCTCGAGATATATGCATTTGAAAACGCGAAGCGGCGATCTCAATGGCTAAATGGTTAGCGCGTTGGATTGTCACGCGGGCGACCCGGGTTCGATGCCCCGTATGACCAAAAAATTTTATCATTTTTTCTGCTCGATTTTTCGATATTTTATAATTTTAAACCGTTTGGAACAATATATTATAAACTTTTATGCATATCTTGCGTAATAAGGAGTCACAAGGGGCCAGAATGTCAAATCTTTGACGCTTTATATCTCAAAAAGAGGGAATATTTTGATAAGCAATATTGAATAAAAGATGGTCAGAATAATGTTCTTAACAATATGCTGACTTTGAATTTTTGTAAAACGGCCCCATTAAGGACTTGTAGGAGTGGCCCCTAATTTTTTTCATTTAGCATATCTCCACAACGAAAAGAAATCTATGAATAAATGTTGAACAAAAAATCTTCAAAATCACAAGACCTTTCATTTGATATCAAGAAAATGGGGCTGATCCCTCAAATTAGGGGCTCAGAAGGGCCAAAAGTCTTTTATCTATAACTCTCTTATGATCAATATTTTGTTATACATTACTGAAGCAAAAGTATTTATCTTAACGATTTGCAACAATATATGATACTATTTTGATAATATGTTACGTAATTAGGGGTCACAAGGGGCCAGAATGTCACATCTTTGACGCTTTATATCTCGAAAAGGTGGAATATTTTGATAAGCAATATTGAACAAAAGATGGTCAGAATAATTTTCTAAACAATATGCATACTTTGAATTTTTGTAAAACGGCCCCATTAAGGAATTGTAGGACTGGCCCCTAAATATTTCTATTTAGCATATCTCCACAACGAATAGAAATCTCTGATAAAGTGTTGAACAAAAAGTCTTTGAAATCACAAGACCTTTCATTTGATATCAAGAAAATGGGGCTGACCCCTCAAATTAGGGGCTCAGAGGGGCCAAAAGTCTTTTATCTGTAACTCTTTAATGATCAATATTTTGTTATACATTACTGAAGCAAACGTATATATCTTAACGATTTGTAACAATATATGATACAATTTTGATCATATGATACGTAATTAGGGGTCACAAGGGGCCAGAATGTCAAATCTTTGACGCTTTATATCTCGAAAAGGGGGAATATTTTGATAAGCAATATTGAACAAAAGATGGTCAGAATAAAGTTCTAAACAATATGCATACTTTGCATTTTTGTAAATCTACCCCATTAAGGACGTGTAGGAGTGGCCCCTAAATATTTCTATTAAGCATATCTCCAATACGAAAAGAAATCTCTGAATAAATGTTCAACAAAAATCTTCAAAATCACAAGACCTTTCATTTGATATCAAGAAAATGGGGCTGACCCCTCAAATTAGGGGTTCAGAGGGTCCAAAAGTCTTTTATCTATAACTCTCTAATGATCAATATTTTTTGATAAGTATCCATCATGAGAAGCACAGATATTCATCTTAACGATTTGCAACAATATCTTATAAAATTTTGATCATATGTTACGTAATTAGTGGTTGCAAGGGGCCAAAATGATATATTTTTTATGCATTACGTTTCGAAAAGAGGGAGTATTTTTATAAGCCATATTGAACAAAAGATGCTCAGAATATCGTGATAAAAAACAGAAACTTTAAAATTAATGAAGGAAAACTTAATGTCATTCTCTTTTAACGAATATCTCAGTCAAAATCACATCTCATCTTATCGAGAAATTCAACGGAAGACCTACTCGTTGCTCGCAACGAGATCTCATCTAGTTCTTTTTTTTTTTTTCTTCCTAGACGCCAACTTTGAGGCCTCATATCTCACTCATTTCTCAATGGATTTTGCTCAAATTTTCAGACATTATAGACGATAATAAACTCTATCAGAATGTTGTCTAAAATTTCAAAAAGTCACTTCCGGTTTTGAGTTATTTCCCTTTAAACGAAAATTTATAGGCTTTCATTTCCAGACAAAGGCTCAGAGACCACAAAAGCTGGAGCAGAAATTTTACTGCTTTTAGATAACAGAAGGATTGAAGTTGTGCACATCGGTTTTTGTTTTTCGATTTCTGTATTCAAAATGGCGCTATACAGGGGTCAAAAATTAGAACGCCTAAAAGAGCGAAAATTAACACATATTTTCCTTTTTATCTTGAAAACTAAAAATATTTTGTTAAGACATGTAGAATAAAAGTTGTGCATAATTGCACGAGCTTTCATTTAATATCATTTAAAAGGGGCTGGCCCCTAAAATTAGGGATCTAGGGCCCTTGAAAATTTTTGCTTTATAACTCAAAAAAGGTAAATATTTCGGAATGACTGTCGATTATGAAGGTTTGCTTTAACATCTTATTATCTCATGAAATTGTTTTGTTCGAGTCTTGTTTTAAACACCCAATTTTATGTTAACGCCCCCAAAATCTACCTGATTCAAGATCAATAATTTACCGCCTGTCAATCATTAAAAAAACAATAGCTTCTGATTTGATTGACAGCTCAGCTACCTGTGCCTCCTGATAATCTGAGTTTGCATGTTTTGAAAAACGATTACCTGGTCACGCGTCAAACGCTTTCATGTACCCGCATAGTATACACGCGGATTAGAAAACTCCAATATGTTTGAATTTTATTTCAAAAAAATATTGAAAGTAGATTATTAAAACATTGACATAATAAAATATTTCTTTTCTATCTTCTTTGCTATTTGTCACTTGTAAGTTTTATATTGTCCACATTTATCTGTAGAAAAAAAGACCGCGTCCACAGAAACCAGCTCTAATTACTGTAATTAGAAGTCCGACGAATTTAATTATTTTTTAAGAAATGGGATATAAGAAAAATATTCAGCACAAATAAACGGCATAGCATAGTTTTTAAGAGATGTTTTATTTTGTACTATGGCTACAATCCGCACGATGTTGCACAGAAATTGATGTCAGAATTAATACTCGAATTTCCTCTAGCGTCTGTATATATGCGTAATGAAAATGTGAAGATAATTAATAGTGATCGATTCTGAAAAGAAGTCTTTTTAACCGTAACATATTGTTAACACACGAAGAATAAAAAATATGGAATATTTTGGACAACATTGTTGGCCATAAAAAAAATTCCGATCGCGGTAAATGCATGTTCACATGCTCGACGAATCATAAGGTGGATCAATAATTTTTTTATTTCCATTGTCAGACTTTTTTAATCAAGTGATTTCTCTTATTGAAGATTAAAAAACGTTAAATATTATTGATTTGTAGTTTTTACTCGGGAATTTTTCTTTTATGTAAGGAAAACATTTTCTAAAATAATATACATGAATCTTATCATTTTTTTAAATTCACTAAACATTACCATGATTACGATGAAAGCGTTTAATTTACAAATAAATTCCATATTAAAATAATTATTTTACGTAGTTTCACTCAAAACCAGACACAAAACACGTAATGTTGACCCTGATTACCAAACACAGACTTCCTGTGTAATGCTACATATACACAGATTTTTGACATCTTGGGTATTGGGGGTCTCCAGGTAAATAACACCACTGTTACTTTGACCACTCCCCCTCCTCAGGTAACCGTACGGTAAAAAAATTGGGTCTTTAAACACCCAATTTTATGTTAACGCCCCCAAAATCTACCTGATTCAAGATCAATAATTTACCGCCTGTCAATCATTAAAAAAACAATAGCTTCTGATTTGATTGACAGCTCAGCTACCTGTGCCTCCTGATAATCTGAGTTTGCATGTTTTGAAAAACGATTACCTGGTCACGCGTCAAACGCTTTCATGTACCCGCATAGTATACACGCGGATTAGAAAACTCCAATATGTTTGAATTTTATTTCAAAAAAATATTGAAAGCAGATTATTAAAACATTGACATAATAAAATATTTCTTTTCTATCTTCTTTGCTATTTGTCACTTGTAAGTTTTATATTGTCCACGTTTATCTGTAGAAAAAAAGACCGCGTCCACAGAAACCGACTCTAATTGCCGTAATTAGAAGTCCGACGAATTAGATTATTTTTTAAGAAATGGGATATAAGAAAAATATTCAGCACAAATAAACGGCATAGCATAGTTTTTAAGAGATGTTTTATTTTGTACTATGGCTACAATCCGCACGATGTTGCACAGAAATTGATGTCAGAATTAATACTCGAATTTCCTCTAGCGTCTGTATATATGCGTAATGAAAATGTGAAGATAATTAATAGTGATCGATTCTGAAAAGAAGTCTTTTTAACCGTAACATATTGTTAACACACGAAGAATAAAAAATATGGAATATTTTGGACAACATTGTTGGCCATAAAAAAAATTCCGATCGCGGTAAATGCATGTTCACATGCTCGACGAATCATAAGGTGGATCAATAATTTTTTTATTTCCATTGTCAGACTTTTTTAATCAAGTGATTTCTCTTATTGAAGATTAAAAAACGTTAAATATTATTGATTTGTAGTTTTTACTCGGGAATTTTTCTTTTATGTAAGGAAAACATTTTCTAAAATAATATACATGAATCTTATCATTTTTTTAAATTCACTAAACATTACCATGATTACGATGAAAGCGTTTAATTTACAAATAAATTCCATATTAAAATAATTATTTTACGTAGTTTCACTCAAAACCAGACACAAAACACGTAATGTTGACCCTGATTACCAAACACAGACTTCCTGTGTAATGCTACATATACACAGATTTTTGACATCTTGGGTATTGGGGGTCTCCAGGTAAATAACACCACTGTTACTTTGACCACTCCCCCTCCTCAGGTAACCGTACGGTAAAAAAATTGGGTCTTTAAATGAGCTAGATACATGACCCATATATGTACAGGTAATTCTTTTCACTCAGCACGTAAACGCGAGCTCCTCAAGCGTGTAAACCAAAACAAACTTACTATAAATGATAAACATGGCTACATTGGATGCTAATATTTTTTAGAATAAGGTTCTTGAAGTGTTTTGTGTTTTTCCCCCAAATTATTATGATTATTCACTGACAATTTTCCCTTTTATTTCATTTTTTTTAAATCGTATTAATCAAGTCTACTAAAAATGGAAGAAAAGATAATCTTTTCTTCTTATCATATAAAAACAAACAATATAGTTAGAAAATAAAACATAACTGTAAAGCATATACTATTCACAGCCTTTTACATTCACTTATATAACGCGCCTCCCTCGATAACGCGGGGCAAAGTCGGTCACCGGGAATCAATCGGCGTGTTATCCAGCGACCCCCAGTCATATACACAAAAGAAACCACAGAATGGATAAATTTAATTAATATGTTGAATCTTTCAAATTATTTCATAGTATCTTTGACTGATTATGTCGCTAGTGCATTTCATTCAATAATTTATTTGCTGAATAAAATGAAAGTTGCATATAATTATTTTTTTTTATAGCAAATGTTTTTCTCGATATCGAGGTCATGATCTGTTTCACCTCAAATACGATCGAAAATATGCTCCTTTGATTAATTTCTACTAGTGATAGATTTTTTGTATCTTAAGTTAAATGTACATGTATGTAAGTCAATATACGTTCTTTTGTCGGCGTCCTTAAAATGTACAACTGTATACGTCCCAAATATACAAATATCGAGCGTTTTATCAGAATACATCAATACAAAATCCCACATTCACACGCGCGTCCAAAGTATGTAGATTGAGACACACATGCGTAACTTATTCCATTGGACAACTAATTAACCTTGAACAAATAATTATTTTCTATTTAACTTGTAATTTTTTGCGAGCAGGTTTCCGTTTATTTTTTCTTATCAGCTCTCGTAATGCTTCATTAAGGTTTTACGGAGACATATAATGTACATGCATGCAAGTACAGAACATGCACGTTTTATAATTAAAGTATAATGCATATGCAAGAGTGCTCAAATATACGCATGTAGAGCCTAATCTGCGTTTGAAATACAGACATTAGAGTGAACTAATTATAGGTCCGCAGAGTTGATTATGAGTTGTTTTTATAACGGTAGCCCATCCTGTCCAGTCATCGTCACGGTTTGTAACCTCGTAATTACACAGGTAAATACTAAGGTGTCAATCTATATATTTTCACCTATATTTTCCCCCTAAAAAAATAAATTACCGAGAGATGTATCATTTTCTCCTATCATATATTAATTGACAGTATTTATGAACAGCTGTTAAAACACAGGCCTGTGTAAACGGTAAATCAAAAGAAAGGAAATCTGGGGTATGAAAAACAGAAAATATATATAATGCCTCATTCTCTGAAGATTACGTTGTCTTCAGATAACTAAAATACATGTACCAGTAAATTAATGTCTGTCGAATTTTATTTTAATGATAACATTTACTGGTGTGTACCTGTACACGCAGTGTGTCACTTTTTCTAAGCCTTCGCCCAAACGAACAATTTAGCAAATCTTGAATGAATTAATTTACACTATCCCTTCTACATATCCACACACATTCGCCTATAGCTAAAATCTAATAAAAATCAGATTTGTGACCATTTCTTTATTTTATCAAGATCGGTTGTAATTAAGAGATCATGTAGGAGTATTAATATTAGTGTCCACTATTGCAAACAGTGATGTATCGTCCACGAATCGAATTTCATTATGTATGCCCTGTTACGACGCACTTTGAAAAATTACACACTTTGAAAAATATTTCCAAAGTGCGTTAAATTTGGGACCAAATCAACGCACTTTAAAAAAATAAAATTTCTTTTCAAAGTGCGTTAATATCGACCATATAAATGCACTTTGAAAAATGTGTATGGCTTGGTCAATATTCTTGCAAATCTTAGATATGATAGAAATAATTGAACCTGTTTGATAACTCTTCGGTATGGTCACTTTACGATATGAAAGTGAGCGATTTTGATTTTTCCATACATGTACTTTGAAAATTCTTTCTCCCTTAATTATTTTACTGAACTAATTTTTTTATTACAGTTTTCATGCATTTCATGTAAACTAAAATTTATTGAAAAATTTTAACGTCATACCAGTTATATTGTTGTGAAGCATAAGCATCTGTACGGGGGGGGGGGGGGGTCACACAAATGTTTTGCAAATACATTATATAGGCATTAAAAATTGGGGCTTACCTTGGGGGTGTATCCTATTTCAATTTAAATTATTAAAATCTATAAGTCTAGAATTTGTTTATGCATTTTTTTCAAAGTGCGATGCCACAATGCCCTCAGTTATGTCATTACAGTTTACATCCACCTCTGTTGCCTTGTGTCAAAAGTTCAAAACGTTTTGCACCCTAGTCCTCGTTCACACGTGCGTGGCCGCAGAGAGCCGCGGGCATGTCGGTGTTAAAAATACATCGTGTACTCCGATAGTTATAAATGGAAATAATTGTAAGTGTACCAGTAAGTGACGTTTCCAACTCAAGGGAAAAACCCGAAAAGAATATTTCAATTGCAGAATTTTACGGGAATATGCTTGTACATGCAAGTTTAATTATATACATGTATTCATTTTTACATGTACAAAAGTGGCCAAAATATATGCACACTTTTGAGAGATATATCCAAACCTTAGTCTAGAACAGATGATCTAACCCCTGTGCCACACGGGCGGTGCTCAGATTTGAAGAATTAATTCAAGACATTTTTATCAAACTTTAGTATGCTGATACACTTTAACCTTGCACTTTCCTGTGACCTTTACCTCACTTGTCTTTAATTTGCATTTTTCTTAGTATTAAAGAAACCATTTGAGATATTTTTATGTAAGCTTATGCATTATTTGAAGGGGATTTTATAATCTATATCCATTTTTTAAGATTTCAATTTTTAAGAAACTATTCAAGATATTCTCAACAAACGTCATACATTAATACAGATTTTAATGTTGCATTATGTACTAATATACACTTGGCGATGCATTCATGTCTTATAGACATATTTCTAGTTAAATCCTTAGCTAAATCATAGTGTTGAACCTAATAAATTCTTCCGATTTGATACTGTATATGCTCAGAAAAAATAAAGCTGAACATATCCATTCATTCAGACAAGTCAAGGTTACTGACAGAGAAACTGTAAATTCGCTACAGTATTTGTACCTGTGAAACATTGTTGATACATGTATAATGCAGGGTGGGACATGATCTTGACTCAAGTTCAAGGTCACTAAAGATAAGATGTTTTGGCTGGATTCATGGACTAAAAGAATATATAAAAAACATGTGTGTACTTTTCCAGTTGGTAATACACATACCGTATGATCCCTATTAACCACCCCTGCCCCCATAAGCGCCCCATAGGTCTTTTTTCAATTATTAGAAAACAAGGGCCCCCTCTACAATGATTAAAATCATCTAGAATCGTATCAAAAGTCTGCCAAAATTTGAACAAAGTGAAAATGTAACTTGTCTATTATCCAATTTCTCAGTGGAAAATGAATCATATCGCATAAATTGGGTGGATTATCCTCACTTAAAGTAAAGTTCGACATTATTTTATTTAGCTGTTCTTTAAAATTTTTGAAGTATAAGAATGACATTAAATATTAATATGAAGAGAATAGCAAAATAACCGCCTCCTTTTCGAAATTTTCTAAGCGCCCGGGGCGGTTAATAGGGATTATACGGTATTAGATTTTTATAACAGAGTTTGTCATTGCATGACGCAAGGTCATTTAGAAAGTTCAAGTTCACATACATTCCTTTACAGCATTTTTCATGGCGAAACATTGCTTGACGCAAGGTCATTTAGAAAGTTCAAGGTCACATACATTCCTTTACAGTGTTTTTCATGGTGAAACATTGTAAGTTTCTTCCTTTACAAGCCTTTAGGTTGCTTACTTGTATAACTTTATAATGTGGCTTGACCTAGACTCAAGGTTACGTCTTCCTATCCGTAGCTCCAACGGAAGACCTATTCGTTGCTTTGCAACGAGCTCGGCTCTAGTTTTTTATCTGTTTTTATCTCGAATAGCCTATACTAATTATAAAATTTGAAACATAAACCTCAATTTTTATGATGATTTAAAAGAATGTTTATAGATACACTTTATTTATCATGCATAAATATCTATATTATTTTAAGAAAAATTCATTTTTTTTTATTTAAAAGAGTTTGAAAATGTAGCTTAAGAAGGGGATAATAATTTGCAAAATCTTAATCAATACTATTGAATAGTTTGGATTAAGAATTTACAAATTAAAGGTACAATAAAAATTGTATTTTTCTTAAATCTTAATTTTATCTAATTTGACAATGTATTTATAATTATTTATGTATTTTTTTTTTAAAATTCAGTATACAAGTATTTCGGAAAATAAAAAAAATACTCTCAATTAAAATAAAATTGAATGAATATAGCTGATTTATGAAATATTACATATCCAGGTAATTTTTTTTATTTCGGAAAATAAAAAAAGAACTCTTAATTAAAATAAAATTGAATGAATATATCTGATAAAATATTGCTTATCCAGGTAAACACAGGTAAGTCTACCTGTACCCCTTAGAGGGCCCCTTAATTGAGTGTGATAATAACTTGTTGTTTTATGCGAGTAGCCATTCGGGGAACACACCGACTTAAAAACGTTTACCCTGAAACCAAATCATGCTAATTGGCTAATTAGCACCCACTCCAAAATCGCACTAAAAATTGACCTCATCGAAGGGGCATTTTATTACTTATTGTATATAGTTCTCAATGTCTTTGATACTTAATTTTTTAAAAATTTTGGTTTCGTGTCAATAATTAACAACATGCAGATTGTCTTCTTTATATGAGATCACTCGGGCACAAGGGTAACAATTATTTTACGATGTAAATAACTTTTAACAAACGATAAACCAGATGTTTGTAAATACGATCGTGGGGATGTTAATTTGTGGGTCAGGGTTACCCATGAAAGCCACGAACATTGGTCCCCCACGAACACTGATGATTCCACAGTAAACAAAAATCCGTGTCATAAAAACCCCAAGTCATTTACAAAAGTTTCCTCCAACTTCCATCGCATATTTGATCATTATTTAATGAATAAAAAAAACTGTAATTTATTTTTGCAAAACGACTCAGAATTAAGCAGTTTGAGTATTTTAAGAAATTTGAGTGTATATGACGTTATTTTGAATCGCCATTTTGAGCTAATTAACATATTTCAAATTTAAACGACTAAATTTTCCGATTTAAAATGATAATATTAGTAATTGTCATTATAGACAGTTGTACTAGGCTCAGTTAGATATTCACAAACCCTTTCTCCTATTTAAACGACATAATAAATAATTTGAAAAAAAAATATGAATACCCGCCATTTTTTAAATCGCCATTTTGACTTTTAACTTACAGCTGCACCATCATTTAACTGTAGAAAAGTGAGATGTAGAGGAAAAAATATAAATATGCAGTGAATTGATGTTTGCAAATGTAAAATCCCGAACAAAGCAGAATATAGAATCAAGAGACAAATAAATCAGAGAAAATTCGAATTAAGTGTAAAAACGACCAAATTTTCGGAGTTAAACTAATAATATTAGCATTCTATTATCTTTTTTATACTTGTATTACACTCAGTGAGATACTAACACATTACTTTTCCAATGAAAACGATATAAAGAGAAAATTTGAAAAATTGGATGTCCGCCGTTTTAAATCGCCATTTTGACCTCTTTAACGCCATTTTCATGAAGGTCAACATATTTTTTCGGAATCAGCATACTCGAATTAGGTTTAAAAACTATGCTGGACCAAATAATAATTATTTACCGTTAGAAGTTATGTTTAGCCTTCTTCTTGAAAATCAGGACCAGACTTAACATAATAACATGCATGTAAAGAAATTATTGCAGTTCAGAAAACAATGATTTTTTTTACATATGATCTTACTATAAAGAACAGTAATCTCTTGCTTTATGGAGATCAGAGTTATACATTAAAATTAATATTCGACATCTTCATCAAAATGATTTTTCAAATCTATGGTTTTTCTTTCTGATTCTTTCAGTTTATTTCTTTATTTTGAAGGGGGTCTTTGGATATTGAATTATAATGTCATTCGCTTACAGAAAACTTCTAATTGATTAAGAACATCGGTATTTTAGATATTTGTTTATAGCAGACCTGGTTAATAGGGATAAAACTACATGTTGTATGAAAAATAAATAAATAAATATACTTTTGAAACACAGTTAAATTATTAAGAAAAGAATTATAAATGCATCGCAAATTTAATCTAATTAAAATTGAATTTTCTGTGTTTTAACTGGATGTCCTTAAAGTGTGAGAGAAAGAATGAAAAAGAGAGGCCGGGCTGAGGGTGCGTTCTGAGTCTACCTATTGGGTCAACATTGCGTAACTGACTGCGTAACTAACTATGGTATTTTGTCTGATGCACAATTTGGTTTTAGAAAAGGGTTGTCAACTGTTGACGCAATATTTGTGTTACATGAAGAGTTCCACTAAAGGAAGGACCTGTGTGCAATATTTTAATGTCTATATATTGATTTGTACACCTCTTCTAAAACAAGTTTTGATGAAAAAAATCTGGAATTTATGTTTTGTAATTTTTTTTTGTTTTATTCGAATAATGCAAAATTTTTCAAAATTCGATATCTTTTCAAAACCCCTGGAAAGGTATGTTGATTTTTTGTCTAAGAACATGTAATGAAATTATAAATTTAAATTTGGAATATCTTCGAAAATTATCAGTAAGTTAGGTACGTTGCGTATGTCCTTGAATTGTGGAGGAAAATGTTTAATATTGGTATTCAAAGGAAAATGTTTAAAACTATTTAGGTTTTGTATCAAAGTATAAAATGTTGTTTGAAATACAATGGCTTATTTAGTGAAAATTTTACTAGTAATACCGGACCAATACAAGATGAAACACTCTCCCCTGTATTGCTTTCATTATACATGAATGATTTTGAGATGCAATTTATTAAAGAAAATTGTCAATGTGTAGGTCTACAAGAAATAACTAAAGTTTGTTTCTTCTTATGTATGCAGATGATATGGTGATTATGTCTGAAAGTCCAGAGGGTTTACAACAAATGCTGAATTCATTGCAGCCCGGAGGACCGGGCTGCTCTATACATATAAGTTTAAGTGTTGGTGTATGGATATTGGGGTGGGAGTAGTTTAAAGTCTAAAATTAAAAACAAAAAACAAAATTAGATTTGAAGGTTTTCTAAACATTAAAAAAATTATTAATCAGAATCATCTTTCCGTTTATAAATTACGAGATACATACTTTATTTACTTCCATAAAGTGAATCTGTAAAAATATATATGTTTTTCATATTTGATATATAAAGTTGCTTATCATTTACTATCGAATTAACGACATGTCCCTTTTTTTCTCAAAATCGAATTTTACTTCTCAGATAAAAACGTACTCTTCACGTGTTTTATATAAAATTGAAAATTAATACATTTTTAAATATAGGTGATGCGTGTGACTAACTTCAATTTATATTTTATGTAGCCAACATTTACTTGAGGAATTGATCAAGTTTAAAATGGTATCGTTTTTGATTGATTTTTATCCGACTTCAAGTTTTCAAGTTCAAAATATTCGCGATTATCGACGCATGCCTTTTCACACATATCAAAGCGGTTTGATGATCAAGACTCATTTCCATTGTTTACTTTATATATTTCCCGGGCGACAATTGATGGTTACATCAATGTTTTCTTGTTATGTAATTATACTACTATGTGGCATCTTAAAGTTAAGGTAGGTCACTCGTCAGCTTTTTGGAAAAGTTCACGCAGAACCTCTTACTTCAAAACTATTTATCAAAATTCAATTTTTATAACATATTCTATTTTCAACAATGTTAAGGTTTTAACATTAAACAAACAAAAAAATAATAATAAACGGTTCAAAAAGCTACAAAGAAGCAAGATTTGTGCGGGACTATATTTTGTGGTGGAAGGATATTTAGCAGATAATTCTGCAAATCTGCACATTTATTAAATTTAATATCTTGACACTATAGCCTCACATACTTTTACTCAGAGAATATTTTCCATTATGATGTTGCTAGAAATATTTAATATAGGTCTTAATTCATATTTTTAGAAGAATTTTTTCACCTACCTTTAACAAACTTTGCCAAAAACTGAAAATATGTCAAATGAGTCAAAATAAAATTTACATCAATTTTTTGCATGAAAATCACGTATTTTGACCAATACTTCAAAATTAACATCATTGACCCCAACTTTTTCTTTCATTATTTAAAAGTTATCGATATTTGTGACTGATCAACGCTTAAATTGTAAAAAGCTTGATTTAAGAAAATGTTTTATTGCTACATGTATATAGTTTTTTAATACCCCAAAATATGTTAATTTTTAGTGTAAAAAGGTCACACAATAATTTACGCGTATTAATTTGCAAGATTTTTTCAATGATAAATATTATTCAAAATGTTTTACGTAAAATAAGATCATACTTTTTGCCATGGTTACATCTGATAAAATATAATTATAGTTTGAGTTGGTCAACTTAATTGTACCGTAGATCAGTAAGATGAACACTGACCACCTATTTTCTCTCCGATTTTGAGTCCCTCTTTATGATTACTTATCCAAAATATACTTCTCAATAAATCCTTGATTTAACAATTTCACGAGTGACATACCTTAATATTCAAAAGACAAAAATAATTATTTTCAGAAATGGTGGTAAAATTAGAGAGAATGAAAAATGGACTTACGGTAACGATATAGTCGATATTGTTGACGATTTTATTATCTTGGAATGCTTTTTAATTCCAACGGAAAATTTTTGAAAACTCAAAAACACATCGCAGAGCAAGGTAGAAAAGCTTCATTTGCTATTTTTAATTCATTAAAAGTACATGCATTCAATGTTGAAACACAGTTATCTGTTTTTGATACTTACGTAAGTAGTGTACTTTTATACGCATCAGAAGTATGGGGATAGCATAAAGCTACTGATATAGAAAAAAATCCATCTTAATTATTGCAAAAGAGTCTTAGGGGTGGGTCAGAAAACACTAAATAATTTCGGATATTGCGCATTGGGAAGATATCCACTAGTACGAAAGCCTATTAGGATCAAACTATAGAAAAAAAATTAAAAGGCGTTATAACGCCTTTCGAAAAGGCGTAATAACGCAAAAAAGACGTTATAACGCCTTTTGAAAAAGCGTTATTACGCCTTTCCATTCCAAAAGGCGTTATTATGCCTTTTTAAAAGGCGTTTTAATGCCTTTCTAAAAGGCGTTATTACGCCTTTCCAAAAGGCGTTATTACGCCTTTCCATTATAAAAGGCGTTATTACGCCTATACAAAAGGCGTTATTACGCCTTTCCAAAAGGCGTTATTACGCCTTTCTAAAAAGCGTTATAACGCCTTTCCAAAAGGCGTTATTATGCCTTTCTAAAAGGGTCATTACGCTTTTTAAATAACCATTATTTTGTATTTAACAGGATCGCGCTTTTAATGCCCCCCCCCCCCCCTACTGACCAAACTCGTGGAGGGACTTCTCGGTAAAACTTTATTCAAATGCAATAATTTGCCACAGTTTTACATACTGCAACAAAATGTTCAGGAACCAAGCAACCAATAGTTAATTATGAAATTTAAACTCTAGCAAGATTTTCCCCAAAAAGTTTGTATGTGTGGAGGGGGGTACCCCATTCGCACTCATGCTACTGGCCTACTTGAGAAGATATAGGATATAGGCAGATGTATCTTGGAGCTTAGCTTGCTGTGTATTAAAATTCATGTCATTTGAAGATGTTTTTCTCTCTTGGAAAAAAGCAGGCAGACTATTTGCATGGGTATAATGAGCAATGTCTTGACCATTGGTAGAGGTGTGCCTTGTATTAACAAAAGACTGACTTATAATTAGTTGGTTCAACATTGAAAATATATGACGCATTTAAAAATCTTTTTTCCTGGAAATCTAATCGCTATCTGCTTAAATTATTTTTTGAGAATTAAATAAGTTCTATATCTAATTGTGAAAGTCATGTCCCAAAGGTAAGATTTCTATTCCCCCCCCCCCCTCTTGGTTGGGCTAAATATGTTTAGTCATGTATTGAAAATAAAAGGCGTAATAACGCCTTTTGGAAAGGCGTAATAACGCCTTTCGGAAAGGCGTAATAACGCCTTTTATAATGGAAAGGCGTAATAACGCCTTTCAGAAAGGCGTTATAACGCCTTTTAGAAAGGCGTAATAACGCCTTTTGGAACGGAAAGGCATAATAACGCCTTTTCAAAAGGCGTTATTACGCCTTTTTTCGCGTTATAACGCCTTTTAAAAAGGCGTTATAACGCCTTTTAATTTTTTTCTATAGATTGATCCTAATAGGCTTTCGTACACTAGCACTAAAAATGAAATTAGAAATTTTTAAATACTGGCTCAAGTTAAGAGGGACTGATAATTGTATTCTTAGGGCCTGTTATGAAGATATGGTTTGCGTAACGATAATTGGATTATGTGTATTAAAGAAGAGTTGGGGAGACTAGGTTTGAGCTATTTATGGGACTCCAACATTGTTGATAATTGTACATATAAAATAATTGAGCAAAAGATGGTGATATCTATAGACAAAATATTTTTTTTCATTTGTAACTTCATCTTCAAAAGGACAATTGTACCAGTACGTTGTAAATAATTTTGTATTACAAAGATATTTAACAAAACCTATTGATGATAAATATAAGAAAATGCTCACCAAGATTAGATTATCAAGCAACCAATTAAAAAATGAAACTGGTATATATAATAATACACTTAGATCTCAAAGAATTTGCACACTATGCTCCTCTAATGATATTGAAGATAAATTTCATTTTATATTAAAATGTCCATTTTATGAAAATCTGAGAAGTATATACATTAAGAAGTATTATTATGTCAAACCAAGTGTATTAAAGTTGTAAGTTTAAAGAGTAGTCAAAATGTAAAAGAGTTGTCTAATTTGGGAAAATTTTTATATAAAGCTACAGCTCTACGAAATTCTAATTTGTAACTACTATTGATATTTCTTTCCTTTGAGTACTTTTGTATATAATATTTATTCTGTACTCTTTATCATGTTTGTATTTGTATAAAATCTTATGAGCCTTTGGCTTAAAGAATAAAGAAAGATTTGATTTGACTCCTGGTGATATCCGGCAGGTGCCTGTCTGCAAATATACAGAAGTGACACCTATTGTCTTGTTTCTCGCCACTGCATTGCGCGATTCACAGAGCTTCCGTTTGTGTAGTACTTAACAGAGCTTCTGTTACTAGTCAGCACCAGCATAATACTTCAACGCGCTTCCGTTTGTGTACAATATCCATATTGATTTTCATGAATACAGTGCTGTGTTAAATAAAAACAAGAAAACATTGATGTAACCATCAATTGTCGCCCGGGAAATATATAAAGTAAATTACGGAAATGACTCTTGATCATCAAACCGCTTCGATATGTGTGAAAAGGCATGCGTCTACCGTATATACTCGCCTATAAGTCGGTCCGCCTATAAGTCGGTTGTATTTGATAAGCTTATATATCAGAGGGACTGACCTCATATAATACCATTCATTTTATACTCGCCTATAAGTCGGACATAGAGTTTTGGACAACAGATTAACTCCCAAAAATCCGACTTATAGGCGAGTATATACGGTAATTGATGGAGACGATAGTCGCGAATATTTGGAAAACAATGTCAAACGAAAACGATACCATTTTAAACTTCAATTCCTCGAGTAAATGTTGGCTGCATAAAATATAAATTGAAGTTAGACACATGCATCACCTATATTTAAAAATATATTTAATTTTCAATTTTAGAATGTAAAACACGAATTGTGCAGAGTACGTTTTTATGCGAATAGGGAAAATTCGATGTTCTAAAAAAAAGGGACCTGTCAATTTTTCGATAGTAAATGATAAATAACTTTATATATTAAATATGAAAAACATATATTTTTACAGATTCACTTTATGGAAGTAAATATATTATGTATCTCGTAATTTACATGTATAAAGGGAAAGAAATTCTGATTAACAATCTTTTTAATGTTTAGAAAACCTTTCATTTTGAATAACTACTCCCACCCCAATCCCCATATACCAACACTTAAACTTATATGTATAGAGCAGCCCGGTCCTCCGGGCTGCAATCATCTTTTGATTAAAAAAATCAATCGCATGTACACAATTATTTACTAAATAATTGTTTCCGATTAAGCTTATTTAGCAAAAAAAAAAAAAAAAAAAAGAGTTGACAGTATGGCTTGTCAAGAGTTTTTTTTTAATATAAATCTGATGGTAGTAGTTATTTTTCAAAATGAAAGGGAGATAAAAGTCACATTTTCAGTTGAACATTTGCATCCTGTAAAATGGTATCAATATTTATAAAAGGAAGGGTCGTCTACTTAATCATTCGTAACATATTATTACTGCTGTTAACTAACCGATCGGCAGTAGGACTTTATTACAGCGAATAAATACTGTAGTGTAATTAGAAACAGTAAAAATAAAATAGAATATGGATTTTCATTAAACGGGGTTAAAGTTTATTTTCATTTACTGCATTTGATGTCTTTAAGAAAACACGTGCAGCTCTGACAACGATAAATTCCCGGTACATGTAAATCAAGCGATGGACATATGATTTAATTAAGTGTACTTGCTATCAATCTGATTGACAGACAACCGTTTTCCCGAAAAATTGACGACGGCATTATTTGATATAATATTACAATACTCAGTAACTACATGACTGTTATCACAATTTTAGCGCCATGTGTTTTACATTGAAATCCCCTTATTATTCTAACTACTTTCTTGTTTAAATTTATGAGCATTCAATCTTTACAGAATTTTCTAATCATGTGCGTGTGTGCTAAATAAATAGTAAAATTTATTTGAAATAAAACTCGGACATAAAGCAAAATAAACCGGTATCATTTTCCGCTGTCAGTGTTCATTTTATTATGCAAGCACATAGAAATAAAACTTTCAGTTATCTCCATGTCTATTTTCAAATTATATGTTTATTGAACAGACACCTGTATTTGCACAACAAATACGTAACCTATCAAATTGTGGATCGAGATTTATTAGACGGGAACTACTATTTATTATGAGGTTTAACATTGGTTGGATAAATTTTGAAAAAAAATAAATTTCAAAAATACTTTATTTCAAAAATTAATTCATGGGTTGATATTCAAGACAAATAAATCAGATATCAAATTTCATAATAAAATATGCATAGAACACTTAATCCTTTTGAAAATTCCAAACAAAGTATGCAAATAATTAATTGATGAATTAAATGAACGAAAGGCGAATTTCAGTTTTATTGTTGACGTGGAGTTTCAAGATTCTTGTACCTTCACATTTTGATTTGAAAAGAGTTTAAAAATAAAGAAATTTGAACATTAGACAACAATAAAACTCAAATAAATTAGTTAAGTTTTGAAAAAATAGCCGCAGTGTCACTCAGGATTACCTTAGTAGCCACAGTATTAAACCTCAGAGCTACTCAGTATCAACTCAGTGGTCTCAGTACCCCTCAGTACCTCCTCAGTACTAACAGAGTCAACCTCAGTACCCTTCAGTATGTCCTCAGTGTACACATTGAAAACCTCAGTGCTACTCAGGACTTCCTTAGTTATCTCGGTACCGGGCTCAGTACCACTCAGGGTTTTCTCAGTACCACTCAGTACTTCCTTAGGGTTTTGTTGGATTCTCAGTGCTTTTTAGTTACAGTTGTGATCAAGATCGATCAATAATAATTTATATCCTCAATCTGAACCTCAAAGATTATTTTACTCAGGACATCTTTAATATCATGTCGTACATTCACAAATTGCCAGATAATTCAGGGAAAATCCGTCATAAAGAATGTGGTTTTCCTGGTCACTTCAATGATTCTTTGATGACACAAAAAATTGGTCAAGATCTACTTTTCCCTGATGACTGTGTAATTTTAGGAGACAAAATTTATCCGAATAGACACCCAATATTGACACAAGAGAATAGAGAAAATTCAGAAAATTTAATAGTTTTATCATCATATAGATCAAAAATTGAACGTTGCGATTGGTAAATTAAAAAAACATGCGGAGTATTAAGTAGCGTCTGGCGTCACCCCAGGCAAAAATTATCAGGCATGGCTGAAATTGTTGCAGGGCTTGTTTTTAGGTCATTCTGAAATTCTGAATATTCTGAATATGTTTATATGCATAAAAATAGCAAAATAAAAGTATCCAAGTATTGTTGTTAATCATGATAGTTTAATGAATGTAAATACATGCATATCACATATAAATGTGAATATTTATATATGTAGAAGACTGTTCTAAAATTATATATGGCGTATTTGAGCTAAAAAATAAAAAAACGAGATTAAATGTACGAGGGCTGTTCAATAAAATAATGTCCTCGGTGCTCAGAAAGAAGCAAACGACGCTTTTCAATGATTTAGTCTTCATAATTTTACTTATTAATCTCTTATAATGCAAACACATGTCCGTAACATGTTTTATCGAATTTCTGATTGTTTTTAGAACTCATTTTTGGGTATGACCCTTAGTATACTGGAAAATGGCAGATCCAATGATTTCCTGGACTTGTTTTTTTTCCTTCTGAAAGGTGTTTTTGTCAAGTTTGGAAATAGAAACAAGTCAAAATGTCAACGATCTGGCAAATATTGTTAATGTGGAAAAACATTAACTTTATGTTTATCCCAAAAATCCCTTTACTCTTCAGGGCATGCAGGTTTGGACGCTGTTATGAAGAAATTCAATGCAGTGGATTCCTGATTCTGGGTCCTTCTTCTGATAAACCTTTCGATTTTTTTGCAAAAAATTGCTTTCTAGACTCCTCCAGATATTAAGATGTCTCCCTGAATACGAATTTGAACAACAATACCACTAATATTTAAGAAAAAAAGCATATAAATCTGTCTTTGTGCTC
>NW_026924559.1:0-23712 GCF_032062105.1 Saccostrea cuccullata | reverse complement strand
GCTGAAAATTTGTGTGGCTTCTTTGAAGATAAAAAATGGCTAGAGTGAAATAACCACGTGATACGTATAACTTTATTTGATTGTTCCAAACTATAAAATCTAGCCGTAAATGCATGGGGCACCCGAAAGGGAAACAAATAAATGGAGAATTACATAAGTCATAAAGATTATAAAATTTTGTATATAAAACAATTTATTGTACCAATAAATGTTTATTTTACATTCTAAGATATGTGTCACGTATTTTCCTTAATTCAATAGTTTCTGATTGTTGTATAAATATTTAATATTTTGTTTACTTTATGGTTCAAACTTATTTTTTTTTAATTGTGACATCTGAGTCTAATTGTATTTGATTATTTTTTTTTATCTTTGATGTACATGTAAGAAGAAGGTATGGTTTTAGCTTTATTGCGCCTTAAAAATGTAATGACATCAAAAGGTTTTGAAACAGGCTTAAATATTCGTTAAATAAATGACTCTGATAAATTAGGAAAGAACATGGCATGAAGATTTACCATTCTGCAAATATGACGTCATTAATGTGAAGCATTTCTCTATTTTCGACAGAAAAAGCCTAAAAATGGCACATTTCAAGGGTGATTTTCATATAGAAAACGGTGTCCACAGCCGTCGCCCACATTAATCTTTTGATATTTTGTGCAAAATTTTATAACAAATCACATATCTCAAGATCTTTGAGGGCGATGCCTGTGGACAATGTTATCTGAAAGAAAATTCCATTGAAAATTGGTGTCTTCTGCAACTTTTTAAGAAAATACGGGAAAATACCCATGTTTATGACGTCATAATTAGCATTTAAAAACACGTGTGAGAAAAATGATTTGTATGATTTTTCTGCATTGAATTTCAATTATTTAAAAAGCAAGAGTTTTCTACTTTTACACCAGTTTCATTTTTTAGAAAATCACAGGTCAAGATTTGTATGGAAACCATACCTTCTTCTTTTTTTTTTCTCACTGTCAGACAGATGTAAACCAATTAATTGTTCAGTTCCAAGATGTCAAAAGCGAGTACCTTGTTTTCTCATGTTGAGTTGTTTTCGCTTCAAATTGTTTATAACTGTCATTTAATTATCATTACTCGTTAATTGCCTTTTCACTAATTGTTATCTTAAAATTTTGAGTTTAATTTTTGATTGGTCCTTTTTCAAAACCTATTTCTTTAAATTGGGCAGGAGATGGGAAATGCGCATCCATTCTACGATTGCGCTAATAAAGACATAACATTTATATTTCCCACTCTTCGCCTCTATTTCTAGGTATGTACTTGTATTTGAATTATTTACTTTCATTTTTCTTTTATATAAATTTAATGTATTTCGGAATTAATTAAGATTTAAATTAGAACACTTAAAAATTAATTATGGTTTTTGTAAATACGCTTATTGCATTTATATCTTTTTTAATTATTTTGACAATTATTAAATATAGTTAGCTAAAGAGAAATAAGACATATCAACAAGTACAACTCTTCTATGTAGGGAGAAAGAATTTTTGTAATTCTTAAATATGTAAATCGTTTTGAGAAGTGCATAATGACGATCAAAAATTCTATTCTTAAAACTTTGTAAGAGTTCAAAATTTGTTAGCGATATGTAAATAATTATCTCTCTATTCCTAGCTGATTAATACTTGATTTTTTTTATATGTCTACTATGTCAAATAATTTGTATATTGTTTTATTGTGGAAAGTTGCTATGTTCTTGTGTCACATCCGGTCATCATGTTTTCATACATGTTTTTATGTATATATTCTGTGACATTTATTTCAACTTGACCGTGTTACTTTAATTTAAGATCCATTCTATGATTGCGCTAATAAAGACATAACATTTATATTTCCCACTCTTCGCCTCTATTTCTAGATCAAGGACAAACCTGATTGCAAGGATAGTCTAATTGACAAAAAGAATTGTCTAAATATACGGATCGGGGTCAGTTAACTTAAAACATACCCAAACCGTGTGAGACAAAGTGGCGGAGATCCATTCGACCCCAACCTCTCATTGCCAAGCTGACGTGCTCTACCAAAGAAATTCCCCAAGTACAACAAATTCCCCACAGTTACTACAACTATACCATCTCTTTCAACGAAGTCGGCACCATCAAAGCATTCTTCACATGATTTATCTACATTATGCCTGGACCTACAACTAGACTCCAATCGTCCAGTAGTTCTCTTTTTTTCGCCGCTTAGGATACAAACCAAATGTCCCACTAAATTATCAAAAACAAGCAACTTCTGCGAACAATCCCGAGATGGAAGCAACTGTCGCAACTGCTGCTGACAACTATCCCTATTCAGGGACAACATCTGCATCTTCATTGGCTCCACCAAAAGATCCTCCCCCACCTCCACCTCAACTTCACCAAGAGACAGATACATCCCAATGTATTGAAAACAACTTGCCATCAACACCATCTAGAGCTGCCCCGTGCCATTCTCAGAACGATCAACTTACTACAGACATAACGCACAACACAGTGATACCCACAACACCAGCTGTCTATGCACCACCTCCACCTACACAGAGTAGTACGGCTGTTCCGCACACAGTACCAACATCAACATTTGTGCCTTACCCGCACGCAAATATTAGCCTTGAACATTATGATGGAAAGACCTCCGCGGCCCAATTCTGGACACAATTTATGACCTACATAACACTAATGAACATACCGATCGAAGTTGCTCACGATTTCTTCTCTTTCTATTTAAAAGACGCAGCAAGAGACTGGTTCTTTTAACTTGCTCCAGAAATTCGGACATCTCTGGACCATCTGAAAGCTGCTTTCCTGACCCGTTTTAAACCACAAGTTCCTTTCAGTCTTGGATTATTCGATATAAAACAACAGAGTTCAGAGTCAGTCGACCAGTATATTTTAAGAATTCAAAAGTTAGCCTCTGACTCCACCATGCCGGAAGACTGTCTTACTACGATGATCATGAAAGGATTGCATGCCCCAATTCGAAAAATAGTGATGCCACAATTCCCACAAACTATAGAAAACTTGCGGAATTCAGCTTCTATTGCAGAAATGACAATCAAAATGGTTTCTCAAACACTTACAAACAAGGATGAAAATAGTGTTATCAACGCCATGTCTGCAGTGTGTAATGTCACTAACCAGCTTCAACAAACAATTGCAGCTATGCATTCTAACGTACCAAACAACACCAGCTGGGATACTACTGCTCGATCGACTAACAGCAATTCACAGGATCATCCAAGCCAATACAGGATTCCTCCACCAAATCATTACTCCTCTGGACCTCGACCTAAATACAACCATAAGCCACCTCAATACCAACGTACACAGCAACAACACTACATGCAAGGTCCACGACAATTTTATCATCAAAGACCACGAGATAACTTCCCCGCTTCAACCAGTTCCAATCCCGTTCCAGAACATTACTGTCATGGATGTGCAAGTGCTACATGTTTTTCTAAACTACATTGTCCAGCCAGAGGGCATTACTGTACTGAATGTGGCAGATACAATCATTTTGAAAAAGTTTGTGTAACGAAATATCTTCGCAATTTAAACTGCTCACGCTAGGGACTCGCGCCTGTTCTTGGAGTAAAATCTAAGGATAGGCACCAGAAAAAGACTTCATCCAACATGCTAAGGAACCTGCTTCCATAAATTTGGCTACAACCTTAAAGCAAAACAAAGTTGAAATTTCCGTCAAGACAAAAAGTAATAATGCATTGTTGGATACCGGTGCCAGTATCACAGTAGCTAGTGCTTCTTTCATTAACAAAACAAGTCTCGCTGGTGCTTCATTTGAACCTGCTACGCATCCAATCATCAAAGGTGTTACAGATGCTAGACTCAACGTTCTTGGTGTGTTAACAATTCCTATATCTATTAGTGGTGTCAAATTTTCACATCCCGTCCATATCATATAAGATCTTCATCATCCTTTCATTCTTGGAGTGGATTTCTTAAATCAACACAAGGCAAAGATTGATTTCGACTCCCAGTTATTGCTGCTTCCTGATGAAAACAATGATATTCACAGCATTCGACTTTTATCTGCAGCCGAAGGACAAGCCCGAGCTTCTATAACAGTGCTTATCCCGAAACAAAGTGAAACAAATGTACCTGTTAACATTTATCATTTAAAGAGCTGTGATAACGTTCTTTTGGATCCCCACCCTTCTTTTTCCCATAAGAAGCACCTTATTGCAGCAAGATGTTTGGTTCAAGTTGACAAAGGCAAGGCATACCTTCGCGTTATGAACCCGACACATTCAGATGTCGAAATTCAGGCTCGAACAATTCTTGCTTCTGTCATTCAAATAGATCAACAAAATGTATTTTCTTTCGATTCATCTCCGAGTTCTACTACTTCTGATCAAAATGTGCAAGACAACAAACTTAACTTTGACCTCTCAACTTCTGATCTTACCACTGAACAGAAGACAGTGCTATTGGACTTCCTGCACGAACATAGAGACTCTTTTGCATCTGATCTAAGTGAACTCGGACGTACTGACTACTACAAACATAGGATAGATACTTTGCCAGGAACTCGACCCGTTCGACTACCCCATTACAGAACAACTCCTCAAAATCTGACCGAAATTGACCGTCAAGTTAAAGAACTTTTAGAGAATGACATCATAGAACCTTCCAATTCCGAATGGCACTCCCCTGTCCAGGGTTCTCCATGAGCTGTTTTACTGTGTTGCTCCCAACACAGTAAAATTTTCTCCAACACAGTAACGATTCAAATTTCATGTATGTGACACAGTAAAAATTTTGCCGACACAGTAAGATATGTGTTAATTAGAAAACCTAAACACACAAATTCTCTCTAACTGAAACTTTCATCAAACAATTCTACCATCTTTCAATTCAAAAGGTTATAACACTTAATTACTAGGGCTTCAGCTTTGAGTAATCAATCAATTACCTCCTACACCCTCGCCGGACTTTAAGCATGACGAAACAAAGACAAATGAATTGTTTTCACAAACCAATGTACCGGTTAATTGGTAGTTGCAATAAAATACATGGTATTATTTATGAAAAATATTTAAATATGTCTTTTCTATACAGCCTCGGCTCTAGAATTTTGTAAGCACTCTAAGTCAAACATAACATCATACGAAGTCATTTAATTGATGTAAATAAATTGCCGAAAATTTTGAAATTTCAGCATGTTCAAGGAACTCTTTAAAATATTTTACTGTTCTGAAGTTCCTTTTTTATAATGCGGTAGCTCGATCAAGAAACCTGATAAATAAACACGGCAAATCTACTTTAAAAAATGTTAAGTAGTTCGACTATCGGTCAAAATTTTCTCTGATTTTCAGAACGTTTTTCTCTTTTATCAGAGTGTACTATACCATACCATTTGAATTAGTGATTTTTAAAAAAGTGTGTGCTTGTAATCTTTTGTAATTATAATGAACTGTGATTCAGTTGGGAATTTGTTTTCGAAAATACCGCAAAATATTAGTAATATGTGTAAACTCTGCAACACAGTAAAATCTCAAATGATGGAGAACCCTGCCTGTCCTTCTTGTGAAGAAACCAACAGGTGAATTTCGTTTTGTTGTGGATTACCACAAACGTAACAAATCAACCATACCGATGTCTTTCCCACTTCCTCAACTTGAAGATGTATTTGATTCTCTTGGAGCTTCTTCACCAAAATATTTCTCCTCCCTCGATCTTAAGAATGGATTTTGGCAACTCGAAATGGACCCATCTACAAAACATAAAGCTGCCTTTATCACCCAAAGTGGCGTTTATGAATGGAAGAGGATGCCGTTTGGACTCATGAATGCCCCATTTTCATTTCAAACTCTAATGGCTAGTGTTCTTCGAAGCATTCATTGGAAATTTGTACTTTGTTACATTGATGACATTCTTATCTTTTCGCCAACATTTGAAGATCACTTAAAACACCTGCACGAAGTTTTCGCTGGACTTAAACAGGCAAACCTTAAACTACAGCCATCGAAATGCCATTTTGCTTTGAAAGAATTGAAATTCCTTGGCCACATCATAACACGTGAAGGAGTTGAAGTCGACCCTACAAAGACTGACACAATGCGTCACTACCCACCTCCTACAACTCAAAAACAGGTTAGAAGTTTTTTGGGTATGGCGAATAATTACCGAAAATTCATTGAAGGTTTTTCCAAGATAGCTGCTCCGCTTCACTCGCTGCTTGTCAAAAACACGAAGTTTTCTTGGACTCAAGAGTGTCAGACATCGTTCGAAACATTATAACAAGCATTAATGACCGCTCCAGTTCTCTCTTATCCCGACCCATCCAAGACATTCATCCTGTCTTGTGACGCCTCTGATACAGCAGTTGGATATACTTTGGGACAGAAGACCCTAGACAATAAAGAAGTTGTTATCGCCTATGGTGGAAAGTCGCTCACAAAAGAAGAAAAGAAATACACAACTTCAGAAAAAGAATTACTTGCTGTTGTTCGTGGTGTACAAGCTTATCGCCCATATCTTGCTGGCAAGAAATTCACCATCTACACAGATCATAAAGCCCTAATTTGGTTGAAAACAGCAAAACATACCGGAAGACTCGAACGTTGGGCGTTAAAACTCCAAGAATACAACTTCGATATTATCCACAAACCCGGAAAGAAGAATTGCGTTGCCGATGCTATAAGCCGCATTCCTCATGAAACCTCTGAAACAACTGCCCCAATCTCTGTTATGTCAACCCCGTTTTTACCAGCCTCTTCCTCTCTACAACCATCTGGGGACCAGCTCATCAACGAAAGTGACATACAAGAAGGTATTCAAATCAAGTTCACCTATGATGAACCAGAGACTCTTTTCATGGCTCTAGAAGACGATGAAATACACCAAATTCTCCAAGACAAAGACACTTTGTTTCAACTTCAAACAGCATGTCCTGATTATGTCGATATCGTCAAATACTTAACCGATGGCTCTCTACCAGAAGAACGCAAAGTCCGAGACAAAGTGTTTTCAGAATCACAACATTATTGCATCATGGACGGCCTCTTATTTCACCTTTTTCAACGACGTTGCAAACGCCAACCGGAAGAAATGAAATTCATCTACCAAGTAGCTCTTCCTAGAGAACTTCGTAAAAATGCTTTGTTTGCCTACCATGACAGCCTTGCTGGCGGAGGACATCTTGGTATCGATAAAGTGCGCTTCTCTATTATGCAGAAGTATTACTGGCCCAGGATGAATCAAGACATCATTGATTATGTGCGTTCATGTGATAGATGCCAGCGTGCCAAAAGAGACTTCCACCCTTCCAAACCTCCTATGACATCAATGCCACGCCGTGATAAGTTTGAATCTTGGCAGATAGACATCCTAGGTCCACTCAAGAAATCATCTGAAGGATATGAATATATTCTCCTCTGTATCGACTCCTTCACTCGTTGAAATGAAGCTTTTCCGCTGAAATCTCAGGATGCACAGGAGGTGGCTGAAGTATTGTTTCGGGACATATTTGCCAGATATGGTTCTCCATTGATTTTGATGTCGGATCGTGGTAGGAATTTCATGTCCAAACTTATCAACGCCTTGTGTGAAATATTCGAGATTACACAATACCACACCTCTTCCTATCATCAGAACACTAATGGGCTTGTGGAGAGACAAAACAGTACCATAGAACAATTTCTACGTGCATACTGTGCCAATGACCAAGATAAGTGGCCAAAACTTCTCCCCGGCATAATTATGTCCTTTCGAAAATCTCCCCATCTTGGTTCGACAGAATTTGCGCCATTTGAATTAATGTTTGGACAAGAAATGTGGTTACCTTTTGATGCATCCCTCCAACCAAAGGACAATTTACAACGCGATGCCAAACAATACATGAAAGATCTCCTAGACCGGCTCAAAGTTTCAACTGATCTTGCCAAAGCCAACGATCTCCACAACCAATATAAAAACAAAGAATACCATGACAAAAATGCCAAACCACCTGACTTTTCCATTGGAGATCTTGTCCTTATGAAGAATCACAAAGTCCCCACTGGTCTATTGCATAAGCTCTACGACAAGTCTGATGGACCGTACCGGATTGTTGGTAGAGGACAAAATTTCACCTACAAGCTTCGGCGCCTCTCAGACAACAAACTGCATGTTTCCATGATAAACGCAACGAACCTCAAGCATTACTATCCCCCCGAAGATATTCGACAAAGACTCGCGATCCCAGATGCCATTGTTCCACCAACTGATAATGTTGATGCCCCGACAGTACCCACTAATGATGGACCTCCTCCAGACAATCAACACCGACCCGATAATGACCAGGCCATCAACAACCCTCAAAATCAATTCCCTGCTGCACAAGAACAACAAGCGTCATCCCAACATGATCAGCAACTACCTGACACTCCTGATCTGTTACAAGACAATCCAGCCGAGTTACAGTTCCAATCCCAGATTCCCGGAAACACGCAAAACACAAAGAAATGGAATTTCTAGAAAATCCTACGTGGTAAAATGAAAAACGGTGTGCGCCATTTTTGCATCAAGTGGTTAGACGGAACAACCACTTGGGAGCCAGAGACATGTTTTGATGCTGACGTTCTCCATGATATCAATCGTAGATTCACCATGACTGGAAAATTTCGCAAATCAAATTTCAAACGCACTGCATAAGGCAATTTTATTTTCACCATTTTTATATTGCTTCAATGATTACCACATTCATTTTTATTTATAAGCAATCTTAGACTTATACTTAACGTTTCTGTCTGTGACTTTTCAAGCCAATTATGATTAACACAAGAGGTACTCGACACTTTGAGGTTATGTATTATAGGTAATTAAGAATATGGTCACTTTTTGTGTAAGGTTTTATGTTGCATGCAACACATTACTTTTACTTTTATGTGCTAAAAATTTTTATTTCAAATCAACGAAAAGAAATTTCTATGAGTTATAGTCGGTCACCCTTTAAGTAGGTTTCCTGCTGATATTTAGTGCTGGATTGTATAGCTGATCACTTAACTTTCATCGATTGTACTATATCTCATAACTCCATTTAGGTTTATTTTGGATCTGTAGGAAAACCTTCACATAATGTTTTGATCATGACTTTTTACTTACGACTTGCATATTTTTTTTTCATGGTGTTCACCTCAGCATCCTTAAGAGGAATGCTTTGCAGAGAATTTGATCTTCCTAATGCTTATCAGCAATTGTCGACCAGTTCTTTCATGCATATTTTGTGTTCTGATGATGTGCTACTGTGTTACCATATGCATCTACATGTAATTGGTACTGAATGGTTAAACAAATGAAACTATTGTCGTGGTCAATATTTGCATCACCCAATCTGGATACTCTTACACATATAGAATCCCTTATGCTTATTACGAACTATCTAAATTATTCTAGATCCACATTTACATGTGTAGTATATTGCGAGATATATTTTATGCTTGCTCTGTATGACTACGTTCTTAAAGTCCAAATTTTCATCATTCAGTCTCATACAAAGCTTTGAGGGCCCAAAGCTATTGGGGCCATGGGGGTATGTCACACTTAGATTTTGACTGTTTTTACATTTTTGTATAAATTCATTCAGTCGCATATAAAGCCTCTATCAACGCGTTAATATTATTATTAAATAATTATATTTTACATTCTAAGATATGTGTCACGTACTTTCCTTAATTCAATAGTTTCTGATTGTTGTATAAATATTTAATATTTTGTTTACTTTATGGTTCAAACTTATCTTTTTAAAATTGTGACATCTGAGTCTAATTGTATTTGATTATTTTTTTTTAATCTTTGATGTACATGTAATTATTTTTTTTTATCACTGTCAGACATATGTAAACCAATTAATTGTTAAGTTCCAAGACGTCATAATTACGCGAGTACCTTGTTTTCTCATGTTGAGTTGTTTTCGCTTCAAATTGTTTATAACTGTCATTTAATTATCATTACTCGTTAATTGCCTTTTCACTTATTGTTATCTTAAAAATCTTGAGTTTAATTTTTGATTGGTCCTTTTTCAAAACCTATTTCTTTAAATTGGGCAAGAGTTGGGAAATGCGCATCCATTCTATGAATGCGCTAATAAAGACATAACATTTATATTTCCCACTCTTCGCCTCTAGTCGCCCTGGTCGTACATACTGTTTGTTTGTTTTTGTAAGATATGAAAATGTTTGTTTGTCTAATTTTCTTTTTTGAAACATTTCTTTTAGTTTGTTCTATACTATAAGTTTTATAGTTTATATCAAACTGTCAAAGAATATCATATTCTTGATGTGAAATCATATATAAAACCAACAAACACATTTCAATATTTTCACCGCCACAGCGCTCACCCCAAATCAGTATTTAAAGGTTTTATTAAGGGGGAATGTATAAGAGATGTTCGCAATACAAGTGAAAAGACACAATTACATAAAGAAGTTCTGTGTTCAGAACACATTTTTTAAAACGAAAGTAAACGAAAATTGAGATTGACCCAATTAGTAATGACTCCTTGGCTTTAAACAGAGTCATAGGTACGAGAAACCAAGAAAACAAAGGAAATACCTAAATGTTTTAATTACAAAGCTTGATCCAAGAATCAAAGGTCTAATTATCATTAAAATACTGGTCATTAATCTTGAAATTTTTCAAACAAAACCAATGATTGCATATGATAAGCAAGTATTGGGGATTTGCATACAAATGCTTTTTTGCCACAATAGAAATTATGACAGGATCCCTGTTGAAGGCGGGGCCGTAATATAGATTTTTAATACACTAATCCCAGCAGGCCAAGCAGATAATTAATCGTTACTCTTTCCATTCTCTGTGTTCAATTTCTTCATATCATGATCTGTACATAAAAATAATTTCTAAAAAAAAAAGTAAGCAGCGCTTCATACTTCAAACTATTTTCCATGTGGCTCTAATGTCATTTTTGTTTATGAAAATCAATATTACAAATTTAAAATTGTCTAAGGTGAATTTACATGTATAGCAGAGGGTCGGGACCCATTAAAGGAAGACGTACGGTATATCACTATATGAAAAAAAATATATATTGTAAACAGTTAAGATTTAATTTCCTATCAATAGTTAATTGTGTTTCAATAATTTTGACCAAAATACATTTTATAAATTAATCATGTTACAAAACCCGATCATTCATAAACGTTTTGTATTTTCACATGTGAAATAGTCCAGAACATGAAAACATTCCAAGGTAAGATGCAAATCTTATATCAGCGAAAAATACGATTGGACCACTCAGCGAAGATCCGACGTTGAATCAATGTTGGCAATTCAACTCAATTTGAATTTAATGTTGAATCAACGTTACATTTTCAACGCGGTAGAGTCAACGTTGAATCAATATTGTAACTAGATTTATCAACGTAAAATCAAACTTCAACTAATATTCAACGTTTAAACTACGTTGTGTGCCTGCTGTGATACGATATAAAACCGTTGAAGCACACAGCTGAAAAAAACCAATAATGTTAATAAGTCATAACTTATTCAAAACGATGTCAAAATCAAAGAGAAATTAAAAAAAATCACAGCACTGTGTCAGGTCCTATAAATTTAGAATTGCGTGGTTGATGTGTGTTGCACATATGCACGTGATTTGAATAGATAAAAAGAAAATTAGAATCTTACCTCTCTATATGGCATCAATTTCTTTATTATATCTTTAACAGTCAAATATTGTAATTTATTTACTAAAATAAAAATGGTATCCTGTCACAGTGTGAAAGAATGTAGAAAGTGTGGGAAAACTCAAGATTTTGCTTCCCTTCACCAAGAGTATTGTAAAAAAAAATACTCCTTAGCCTGTAACAAAATAGAAAACAAGTTTATAAACCATGCTGTCATAAAATAAAACTCTGAAAATTTCCCGAATCTGCTGAAATTCATGTTTACAATGTTTTTCACTCAGCTATGACGTCTAAACCGGTCAATTATGACGTCATGTAGCCTAAGATTGCAAAATACGAAGGCAAAGGGAAAATCAAAGAAAATGTAATAAACAGAAAATTCATTGTTTTGTAGAGGGATATGGAATTTTTTTCAATAGTGAGACAGGATTTGTTTTTATATTTGCACTCGTGAAAATATAAAAAAAAAAATCCTGTCCCACTCCTGAAAAAAATTCCATATACAACTACAAAACATTGAATATCCTCTATATCTTTTTGGCTTGATCACACTTTTTACATCTGATGATGAATAAGGGATAATTTAGGATACTATCGAATATAGGTAACGTCACAAACGTTCCGTATTCTTTAAAACGTGGAGGAAATTCGGTAGATGGTGAACAATTTGCACCTAGCCCATATTAATTTTCAAATTACCATTAATCAATAATAAAAAGTAAGTAAGAATAAAGGTCAATACATATCATTCATTCAATCATTCATCGAATCATTATTTCAACGATTCATATCACAAGAAACATCTTGTTTACTTATTCATAACAAATTCATAACATTTACATCAACAAATTTCATTGCAGTGGAATCCAATTTAACAGTATGGAAAATGAAACTTTAATAAAGTAACGGTGTACGAAGTATATGTTAATTTTTTAATGATAAACTTTGAGGAAAAGGTGTTGGTAAATGCACAGTATTGCAAGAATTCTAAGACAATTTTGTGAGCTTTTTCAAAAACCCAACTTCTAATTTTCAGGATTTGATGATCAGACTTTCTTTCGTGTGTTGTGTAGAAATATTCAGGCAGCCTTGATATGACTGTATTACACGTTTTGGCATATGTTATGCTACAGTTAGATATCCCAAAGGTAATTATGGTAAATGAAATAAATGAATCTTTCTTCTGTCAAATCAACTACCTCAGAAACTTATCTTTATACCAGTATACTCAGTAATTTGGTTGTTGAAGATGAAAAAAAAATGACAAGTTCAGACAGTAAATACAAATTAATTAACAATGTATGTATCTGAGTATGTTTTTCCGTTTGTGAGTGTTTCATTATATAAGACAGTGTTATCAAAATATTTTAAACTTTACAGTTTATCACTGCAAAGTATGGTTTTACAACTGTTAAATCGATTTAAGAGATTATGACACTCTGTATATATGTTACAAAAATCAAAACTTTTTTCTTTCCTCATTTTTAGAGGATTGACTCGTTGGGATACGATTTTCCTGTGTACCCAACAGAAATTTGCCCAATGACTGCCAAGGAATGGTCTAATGCAGCTATTCAGTTAGATTGCAACGAAACACATGGGTATCATTGTGTCCCTGATAAGAATTTTTCATCCCTTATACAGTTTTGTTATCCACGAGGAAGAAATATTCCTTTCCAAAAAGGTATATATAAATTCTCAATATACTGATATATTTTCCAATTAAAGTGCGAGATGCATTTTTCCTATAGTGCGTACAAATATTAAATATTTAAGGAGGCTGGTGGGTCAACAAATCAATTCCAAATTAACCACCAGATTTAATTTATTTTTTTTAGGTACGGTATCTTTAGCTGTCAACTATCATTTGGCAAAGAAAAAATTCATATATCTTAATTTTAAAATTTGTTTATTTTTGTATATCTTTATTATATGGAGCTCTCCTTTCAAAGGAGATTGAAATAGTCTAAAAATGCCACCCCCTAGCCTCGTTAAAGTACCAGTATCTCATTGAGAGAGTCAGCAAGATTCCTTTTCCCCAAGAATAAGTCTATTTCTCGACGCCTAGTCGAGGGAAATAGGCTAGTTGGAGAGGAACTGGAATCTTGCTGACTCTCTCAATTATATACTTTATTAGAATAACTGTTTTATTATATCGACAGAAAAGTTACATTTTCAAAGACAGTACATGAAATTCTATTTTAAATACAATACAATTATATAGGAAATGGAATACGATTAAGAGAAATTGCTGTTCTGAATAGGTATGTATCAGCTCATCAAACTGATGGACCTTTCTGCAGGGAATCAGTATTTTTTTTTTTAGCAATTTTTAAGAAATCAGCAAAATATATACTCTTAGATGTAAGTAGAGAAAAATCAATAGAGGTATAATAATATTATTTATTTTTATGCATGTATTTTAGGTAATTGTTTGGAACTCGCCTATACTGGAATCCTAAACCACGTAAAGTGTGGCCATTTCATTTATGGTTGTCCAGAAAAGGACTATTTCAGTAATGAAATTTATCGGTGTAAGTGACAAAAAGGACAAATATAGAAGGGTGAAAATTTGCCTAAAATAATACATTTTTCGAGAAATTGCTGTTTGAAAAAAATAGAATAATAATATTTTTTATTTTGTTTTAATTTGCAGATCCGGCTTGCCTAAGATTAGTTGCTAAATGTTTTGCTGCAGATCTAAATTGTTTACGAAAACGATTCACCATGTGAGTGCAACTACTATCAAATATTTAGAAGTAATTCCTTTAAAAAAAGAAAAACTTAGGGAGCATTAATTAATACGTTTGCCTAATTTTGACTTATGGTTAATAGAATAGTTGCCGATGATTTCGTGAAATTAAATTACTTTAATCAATGTCAGCATTACACTCTTTTACAGGGGTCTCAAGGGAGTTTATTTTTGTGTATAACATTGTCCCAGAATTTTATATCTATGCCTCCATTTTAAGTTTTTGTCTGAAGGTTTTCCAAAATCCCGCTTTCTGATAATTCAAGAACATTGAAACTTCACACAATTTATTTTCAAATATCTTGACTCTTTATATAATTAGAAGAAATTCATTTGAAGGCTAATTTACATTGATGTTGAAAATGACACATAGGGTACATGGTATACACAGCGACCAGAAAGTGTATGTCAATCAAGTTCTAGCATCCAAAAATGGACTTTGTTGCATTGATTACCAGTGGAAAACTGGCCATGTATGTTTGTATGCAGTACTTTAAATCTCTTGCTTTTACTCTTGTTCTTGGCTATGTGTATATGTTAGACACCTTGTCAATTTGTTAAAATCGGGGCCGGTGTTTCATACATCGTGCCAATATGCAACCACAGATCAATATCAGATGAAATACATATTACATTGGGCTAGCACTGGACTGTGAAATCGGGTCTTAATTTAGACGTTGCCAAAAGTGAAAATGTCAAACTTCCTTTATCAATATTGGTTAAATCTTACCTACAGGTAAAGAAAAATTCGGTTGCTGTCAGTAAATTTCAAAATTCATTTAAATTAACGTAATTAACTTTGTTGAAGGAGGTTGGATCCTGCCATCAAAAGTAATGAGAGTTTTTTTATCAAGTATATTTTTGAACTTATACATATAGCTTCATTAAAAATCAAAACAAGATGGAGGACTTTGCGCTTCTTTTGTCGCTACAGAACATTTAGTTTGACCTTTTTCAACTGTAAATTCTTTTTACTTATAAATCAACGTTTTAAGTTTTTCCTTCTATATATTTTGTTCAAGTAAAGTATGGACACAGTCAGGTCTCAAAATCAATCAGTCAAAAACCCAAATTGTGTGGATTGGAAGTAAGAAGTATTCTGAGGATAGACTCTGCCCTGATCTGAATTTTCAATGGACAACAAACTTTAAACTTTTAGGCATTTATTATGATGTTGACTTAGCAAAAATTACAAAACTAAACTATGACAAGAAACTGGTCAAAATTAAGACCACCATAGAGCAATGGAAAAAGAGAAACTTAACTCCTATTGGAAGAATCACATTGATTAAATCATTACTTATATCACAGCTTAATCATTTATTTATTACTTTACCAAACCCATCTGTAAGTGTTATAAAAGATCTAAACAAATTGATCTTTAACTTTTTATGGAAATCAAATGTAGACAAAATAAAAAGAAAAGTTGTAACACAAAAGTATGCACAGGGAGGATTAAAAATGGTTAATATTGTGTCCTACATAACAGCTTTAAAATCTACATGGATAAGAAAAATAATATATGACAATAACTCAAAGTGGAAAAAATTATTTGAAAATAGTGTTGAGATTGATAAACTTTTAAATACAGGATCAGAATATTTGTCACTTTTACAAGAGAATGTACAAAATAATTTCTGGAGAGATGTTTTGAAAGCTTTCCAAGAAATTCAAGAGAAAAAAGAGATAAGAAATTGGCAAGAATATGACTGTCAACCTTTGTGGCATAAAAACAATTTCAAAATCGAAAATCAAGCAATATTTTACAAGTCTTGGTATGCAAAGGGACTAAAATATGTATATGATCTTTTAGATGAGAATAGTAACTTCCTATCACTAGACAATATTCAACACAATTATGATTTGAAAATTAGTCATTTAACTTATACAGGCATACGACAAGCGATACTTGCAGATTTAAAGAAGTATAACTTTTGTAGAAATGGATTTATTCATAAACCAGATATTCCGTGTAATATCAAAGTCTTTGTATTAACCAAAAAAGGATCAAAGCCTATGTATGATATATTAAATAAATCAGTAATAAAACCTGTTGGTATGGGAAAATGGGCAAAATTTTTCACCTTGACAGATACAAACTGGAAGGAAATTTATTGTCTGCCCTTTTAACATCCCAAAATAGTAAATTACAATGGCTTCAATACAGAATTAATCATTATATATTGACAACCAATAGTCTTATGTTTAAAATAGGTAAAACAGACTCTAACCTATGTACATTTTGTGAAGCAGAGGAAGAAACAATATTTCATTTAATTTGGCAATGTCCAGTTGTAAAAGAATTTCTAGATGGTTTTGTAAGACATTGTCATCGAAAAGACATTATATTAAATCTAGATGGTAAAACTTTTATATTTGGAGATATAAGTAAAACAATATCATCAAAATCATTAAATATTTTGCTTATGTCAATGAAGCAATATATTTACAGAGTTCGTTGTCTACACCTTAGCCTCTCTATCCATGGTTTTCTGAATGAATTCAAACTTATTTATAAAACTTTGAAATATACAGGCAGAGAAAGTGATAAAATAGATGAGTTTAACATATCCTGGCAAAAATGGCAATCCATACTCTCAGACTAATATCAATAAACCCTGTCTCAAAACTAGTTTTGCTACCTACTCTATCTATAACCCACTTTCTTTTATAACATCATCTCTTTCTCTTTCTTTCTCTTGCATTCTCTCTCTTTCCTCTCTCTCTCTCTCTCTCTCTCTCTCTCTCTCTCTCTCTCTAAAAATGAATGCTGCAATGAAATATTGTGTTCATCTTGTATGTTTGTACTGTATAGCATTGTGGAATTCAAATAAAAAAAAAAAAAGTATGGACACAGTAACTGTCTTATTTCATCTTTAAAAGAGACATTAAACGAATGGAGGCGTACAAGGCGAGGACAATCCCCTGCGATGAGAAAAGACATTTCTCAATCCTAAAAGTTATATTTTTTAAATATTTTATACATAATTCATATTTCACTCATGTTTTTAAGATATATGTAAACAAAAAAGAAAAAAGATTCATGTATGATTCAAACTCTCTCCATAGCGCAGGGTTTGGTTCAAGACCGACCGCTTTAACCACTACGCTACCAAGAATATGAATTATCGATGTCTGTCAGTGTGATTTAAATGAACGGGGTTGCTGAAGCGTACATTTTTTTTCGGAAATTTTCAATTTTCATATAGAATGGGTTCAGATTCCATTTTTTTGACGAATGAAATAGATTTCACATTTACGTTTCCATCCTTTAAGCGTTAACAAAAAATGGAGACTTGACCCATTCAATTTCTTTTATATAGCTATAGTAAACCCATTTTTCACTAAATATGCTTAACTGTCAACTTTGAATTAAGATTATCAAATAATAAATCATTCAGTAAAATAAAATGATAAAATGTTTAGAAGATGACATTATTGAGAACATGAATTTAGAAAAATATAACTTTTCTGTGAATTTTGAAAATTGAGAAACATTTTGTCTCAGATCGGGGGATTGTCCAAGCCTAATACGTACGCCATCTTTCTTTGTAAAAACGGGAAATTTTAAAATTGATCCACATATTTAATTATTTGACCTTTCTCACTCAAATGTTTTAATTTTTCAGGTATTAAAAAATTTAACAAAGAAATAATCATTGAAAAGAAATGGCATTTTACTAAACTTAAGAAAAAAGTTAAAAACGAGTATATGTTTGGAAAAGAAAATTAAAAGTGAGTGTCTATGATGTTAATTTTAAGATATTACTAAATCTGTGCTATTTTGAAGCTTCAATTGGGGCAATTTTTTCTTTGTTTTGAAAATATTTATGCTATATTTATCAGATATGATGATAGAATTTATGACAGTTTATTTGATAGATAATTTAAGACCAGTATTAAAAAAGTCTATGTACTTCACAAAATAACTGTGAGTAGACTGCATGTAAAAATAGGAATCCAAAATAAACATACTTTAAATAATTTTAAAGAAAACAAAATAAGTTATCATTTTCTTCTAATACACCTTCCGCCACAAAATATAGTTTCTCACTTTATGCTTTTGGTATTGAATTTAATCATGGAGTTTTAACTGAATATTAATAATAATAATAATAATAATAATAATAATAATAATAATACTTTATTTAAAGAAGGTAACCTGATTAGTGCAAGCACTATTCTTCCCCAGGGCCTTCTGACAATTAACAATTTAAAGATACATAGTTATACACATACAGACATTTTATAAATATATACATAAATATACAAATACAATTAAACAGGAATCACAAATTATTCTGACATTGTTTAACATATTGTTTTACTTGTCTCTTGAAAGCATTAAGAGTTGGTGACATTTTTATGTGCACCGGTAAAGCATTCCATAATATGGCGCCAGAGTACTGGAATGAATTTTCAAAAAGTTTACATTTATGAATTGGCACACACAAATCAACATTGGATTCAGATCGAAGAGTATATTGGTTATTAATTTGAAATTTAATCATTTCATGTAAATAAGTAGGACAATAATTAAAGACGGATTTATATAACAATACATATTTATTTACAGTAAGCTGTTCATAAACAGTAAGCCAATCAAGTTTATCAAAAAGGGGTCTAGAGGGTGCATCAGGGGGAGCATCTAAAATATACCTTGCAGCACGTTTTTGAAGTTTATGAACTCTGTCAAGATTTGATCTGGACGTATTTCCCCAAATTGTTAGGCAGTAATCAATGGTAGGCATAATGTATGCATTATAAAACAATTTACGTGTTTCGAGAGGCAAATATTTTTTAATTCTACGGAGTGCAGAAATTTTACGTGACAGAGTTTTACACACATGGTCGATATGTACATTGTATTGTAAAGAATTATCTAGATATACTCCAAGAATTTTTTCATATGTTACATTGTCTAATTTCTGGTTCGAAACGTATAAAGGAAAATCATGGTCTAAGAATTTTGATCTCTTTTGATGTGTCCCTATTAACATGCATTTAGTTTTTGAGGCATTAAGTATCATTTGATTTTGAGTGCACCATTTTTCTATACAAGCAATATCCATTGATAATGAATTTACTATAGATTGGGAATCTTTGCCGGAAGCATGTAAAGTGGCATCATCGGCAAACAAATCTATGTTTGAATTTTTGATATAAAGTGGAAGATCATTAATGTACATTAGAAACAGAAGAGGATCTAGTATAGACCCCTGTGGAACTCCCGCTGTGACTTGCTGATAAGATGATTCTTTGTTAGACAGATGGACACTTTGAAGTCTGTCACTTAAATACGATCGAAACCAATGTAAAGTTATTTCATCAAAATTATAACATTGTAGCTTTTTAAGAAGAATTTCATGATTTACTAAGTCAAATGCCTTACTGAAGTCGAGAAAGACAGTACCAACAAGTTTGCCTTGGTCCATTTCATATAACCATTTATCTGTAATTTTTGTAAGGGCTGTTTGACATGAATGCAATTCTCTGAAACCTGATTGAGATTCTATTAAAAGATCAAAGTCTGACAATAGTAATCGTACATATTTTGCCACATGTTTTTCTATAATTTTTGATAATGTGGGTAAAATAGAAATGGGCCTGTAGTTATTTGGATCTAGCTTGTTTCCCTTTTTATAAATAGGTGTAACTTTGGCAAGTTTAAAGCTTTTCGGGAAAATACCTGTAGTAATACTAGTATTTATTATATGGGTTACAGGTTTATGTATTATTTGTGCAGTAAGTTTTAATAAATGTGGACCGATGGTATCTACACCTGATGATTTATTAACATCTAGTTTGTTTAGTAAGGAAAGCACTTCGTCAGGGCTTATAAGCGGGATACAAAACATTTCTGATCCCAATTTAGACTGTACAAAATTTAAAAGGCCATCGAAATCACACTCTTCTTTATTTACTCCTTCAAGGAGTTTAGCAGAGACATTTGAGAAATGAGAATTAAATATCTCTGCAATTTCTTGTGTATCCTCTGTTACATTATTATTTTGGCACTGTAGAATCTGAATTTATTGTAAGAATTGCTATATTATGCAGATTTTTTTAACGAGGAATGCCACACCAACTTTTTATTTCATAGATCTCTGGGTCAACCTTTTTAAACAATGGTTTCAGCATTGAAAGGCCGACATTAGCTTTTAATTATTTTATATGAATTTTTTGGTATTTTTTCAAAGAAAATTCAAAAAATTATTTACATCCAAATAAGATGCTTTCATGTAAAAAAAAAAATTGCTGTAAATGAATGCATTACATGAAAACCTAATAAAATATGTAAAGAAAAGCCGTATAGATATTAATTTTTTTTAAATAAAAAAATATTTATGAAAATAAAACACATAATTTGTGAATATTTTTTAAAACTCGTGGTTAAAATCTTCTTTAAACCATTCACAACTGGGAAAACATGTTCAATAATCATATTTATAAAAGAAATTGAAACGAAATAGTCAAATTTTAGAGAAACTATTTTGTTTAATTTAGGCCAATCCCGATCAAAATTAAACCGATCCCAACCATAATTGTAAAATGATTGGAAATAAATAACTATTCCCCAAGAACACTAGTCTGATTAGTTCTTATAAGGGATAAAATATTATTGAACCTAACAATAAAATAGATTTCTTCTTTGTTAATACATGAAGAGGCAATAAGTTAGCATTTTATTCATTTTGTGTACATTTTGATCGGGATCAGTTTCATTTCATTTTGATCGGGTTAGGTCCAAATATTAAAAAAAATAATTTATCTAAATATCTTAATTTAGTTTTCATTTCTTTTAAAAATAATTGAAAACATGTCCTTAGTTGTGACTAGTTTTATGGTGTTTTTAACCATAGGTTTAAAAAATATTCACAAATAATGTGTTTTATTTTCATAAATAATTTTTTTTATAAAAAAAATTAAAAAGTCTAACCAGCTTTCCTTTACATATTTTATAAGATATTCATATCATGCATTCATTTACAGCAAACTTTTTACTCGAAAACAACTTATTTGGATATAAATATTTTTTTTTCATTTTCTTTGAAAAAATACAAAAAAAAATATATATATATATAAAATAATTAAGAGATAATATCGGCCTTTCAATGCTGAAACCATTGTTTAAAAAGGATGACTCAAAGATCTATAAAATAAAAAAGTTGGTGTGGCATTCCACCTTAAATAAGGGTTAAGATAAAAATTGGCTCAAACGCTCAGGTGCAAACTTCGTATAAGTGAATGTTTTTACAACCTTTTTAACATTATTAATTTGATATACCATCATTTCTACAATATGATATTATAACATGATTTAGAATACTAATGAGTTCACCTATAGATGTTGTATTATGTGCTGTGAAATCCAGCTTCTCTTTCGTTCGACCCTTTTTTCCTTCTCGAAACTTTAACCTAATGTCTGAACACATGTAGAACTTTATTTCATCAGAGGTTTAACTGCATTTATAGCAAGATGTGATAATTAAAGTGTTTTGACACATTTTTACTGTAGGATTGATGGAAGAGAGAAGAACTCTACTTATAATCGTGAACAATCACTCGAAGAAGAAAATAATGCGACGGGCTTCATTGTTGCTGTTTTTTCTCTTTCGATTTTGCTTTTAATATTGTGTGGATTAGTTGCCATACTATGTCTGAACATTCGTAAGCTACGTAAGTTTAAAGCACATCTTCATGTTATATTTTCTTCCCACATACGTAAAATTAAAATTCTGCATGTTAAAACATATATTGCTAATTTTATATTTCAGAACCTTTAGTTAAAACTGTTTGAATCAAACCCTTCTATTCTATAAGTTTCTATAAGTTCTATTTATTTCTTTTCATGAACATAAAACTTTAGAACAATTATTGAATAGAAAGGTATTGCACAGTACAGCTAATTCAAATTATATTTTCTGATAATAGTCATTAAACTCCTGCACAATAAAAAGAAAACATAATGCTAACATTTTGTAAAATAATTTTTGTTTCCCGAAAGCAAGGGGACTTTAAATCTCGTTTGTCTGTCTGCCTGTCTGCCAGCGTTGATTTTCTCACTCTTATAACTTTCCATTTCAATGTTACTCATTGCTCGACGAATATTTCTTTCTTCTTCCTACGAGATGGACATTCGATTATGTAACAATTGATAAGAAACATCCAAAAGTTCCGTTTAAACGTAAATTTTTACTACTTTAAATCTCATCATAATTTAAACAATCAGGCAAATGTTTGTCTATCGCAACTCATACAATCATATTAAACAATGAAAACGAGAGACACTCCCCCTTAGTATGGTTATTGATCATCTTTACTCAATAAGACTTCAGAGTAGAAAAAGTTATCTTTTCCCATAGGGAGATTCCGGATCATTTTTAGTACCATGCTGAGAGAGCGGTTCCAACTCTCCAATCACACCAAACTTAAGTCTGATACTGTCATCAAATTAACTTTTTCCTCTCTTTTGATGCATCTGAGATACAATGTATATCTGCATCTTAAATATATATATATATATATAGTACAATATGTTTTAACATGCAGAATATATATATATATATATATATATATATATATATATATATATATATATATATATATATATATATATATATATATATATATATATATATATATATATATATATATATATTAGAACTTATAATCAATCAAATGAGGGTAATATACCTATTTTTTTGTTAAAAATGGGTTTTCAAATGTATAAAGTTAAAATGGTTTGGATTTTATCTTAGTGGGAAAATTATAACTTATTTGATATATAATGTCTTTTTACAGAAAGAGAAAGAAGCATAGATTCAGCGCTAAAAGAAGGTTATTTTTTCTTTTAAATATATAGGAATGACACAGCAGGCGTTTTATAACTGTTTGAAACTTTCGCCACTGTCTTATTTTTGTCGCCATGACCTTTTTACAAATGGGTGTATTTAAAGAAAGCAGTACAATTTCTTACACAGAGCTATGATTGGGCAAATTTAAAACGGGTCAAAATTGTTTGCAAGTGCAAAGGGGCCAAAATAACACGGGGCGAAAATATTCTTGTATACATTTTATTTCTTTAATTCCTACACACTACATAGATTTAAATTTTGTTAACAAAGTAGTAATTTATAATTCTTGTTGCATTCAGTTTTCATTGAAAAATACACTCGCGATGCAACAACCAAATTGAGTTTTAAATACAAAAATATGGTACTGCTTTAAAGTTTAAAGTTGATAAAATAATAATGTTTGGATAGAATAATTGGGAGAATTTTCTTTAAAGATT
>NW_026924558.1:0-23499 GCF_032062105.1 Saccostrea cuccullata | reverse complement strand
TATTTTCAGCAATGATGCACCTGTGAATTATATCCAAGTACTCAGAAGTCATCTCATTGTGACGAAGCCGGTTCAAAAGCTGTGCAAATTCTAAATCATCCTTTTCTCGCATTACTTCATCTAACTCAAATAAGGTGAAGTTTTCTTTCCAAAGATTACAGGCAAGTGCTTGGGCATTTTGTTTTAAATCTTGAAAAATCCAGCCATCCATGATTGGTTTAAGTTGAAAGAAATCCCCAACAGCAATAATACTTATGTCTCCAAATGGCCTCTTCAAACCAGTAAGAAGCTGAAGTCTGTCATTGCACTGGGTGAAAAAAGTGGTTTCCCATCATGGGAAACTTTATGGAAACCACATGGAAACCTCAAGTTTACATCATGTTTCCCAGTGGTTTCCGTAGCGGATGCTAGGTTATTCCGCCAAGTTTCCGTGACACGGAAACCCCCTACGCTCCGATTCCATAAGGTATCCCGAACCATGGAAACCTCTGTAAACCTGAAGTTTCCCGAACATCCAAGTAGTTTCCCGTAATGGGAAACCTGAAGATTCCACTGGTTTCCAGAATCAGGAAACTTGATGGAATCGGAGCGTAGGGGGTTTCCGTGGAATGGAAACTTGATGGAATCTTTAGGTTTCCTTATACAGGAACTACATAGAAGCTCGGGAAACCTCACGATTCTTAAGTTTCCTCAACTCAGGAAACCATATGGAATATGAGCGTAGTGGTTTCCGTGGAATGGAAATTTGATGGAATCTTAAGGTTTTCTTTTATAAGAAACAACATGGAAGCTCGTGAAACCTTATGATTCCTGAAGTTTCCTTGACTCAGGAAACTATATGGAACTTGTGTAGCACTTTCTGTGTGGCGGAAACTTGGTGGAATTATCTGGAGTCCCATTCCTGGTGGAAATTACTGGGAAACTTCAAAATTCCCCAACTTTTCCAAAGGAAGCAATGTGAAATAATGCGCATTCTTTTAAAAATCTATCAAAAAAATTTATTACATGTAAAAGAAAAAAGCATTACCATTTTAAATGTTTAATAATTCATTTGTTGTACAAAAACTATAACTGAATTTTTCAATGATATCAAAATATTAAATAAATTCATATATCTTAGATAAACAATAGACAGTCTTTCACATTCAAGTCCATTCATAAGGGTCATTAAGTACTTCTTTCAACATCAGTTTCGTGGTTTTCTTCACATCACCTATGATCTGCAATATTCATACAAAATTATTATATGATGTCAGAATTATAATGCTTGATAACTTAGAAATCTGAAAGATCAGTCAATGTCCTTTAATATACCAATATCAATAATTACTTTCCATGACCATGATACATATGATTTCAGCATTTAATTTATCTCTTTAATATTTAATGCTTTATGATTAGTGAAAAAAAGAACATGATATAAATAATGTTTTCAGCCTTATTATGTCATTGAGAATATATTACTACATGTATCTCATACTAAGAACCCTGCTTTAAGTTTGATTAGTTTGAGAGAAAACATACCCTTTATAATAACAAAAATATTAGGGAGAGATTTTTTTTATTAGGTCTTTCCACCTTTCTGTGGAAAGACCTATTGATTTCCTTCTGTTTCTTTTTTTCCTTTTTAGGTCTTTCCACCTTTCTGTGGAAAGACCTATTGAAATGCTTATGTTTTTTATTATTCTATTTCTCACCTTATGTTTTGACACCGTAAGACTTATCGAAAAACTTTATAGTTCATGATACTGGATATTTAAAGTTATTCCGAAAAATGACCCCCCATATTTTAACTTAGACCCCTTACGCAGTTATTGGCCTTTTCACCGTTAAGCTTGTTATCGCTACTCCTCAGAAACCGTAAACCGTAGAGATATAAAACCTTCACCATTGTCTTCAACTACAGTCCCTGAAACGTTCTACTTTCCCATTTTTCCGTTCGCTCACCGTTCGTTCACCGTTCGTTCAGCGTTCGTTCACCGTTCGTTCAGCGTGCGTTCACCGTTCGCTCTTCGTTCACAGTATTGCGTTCACCGTTCACCGTGCGCTCGCGTTCACCGTTCACAAAACGTTCACCGTTCGCTCTTCGTTCCGTTTACTTTGCGTTCACCGTTCACTTATCGTTCAGTCTTCATTGTCATTCGGAACTCCGAAGTTAAAAGGACTTATCTTTTTGATGGTAAAGATTTACATGTTTTTTAATTAAATAACTTAGATATAACTTAGATATCGTGTTAGAAGAATAATTATTTCATTGCAAAAATTACATGTATCTATATATTTATATTTCTATTATTATAACTCAGCTGTTACTTATTTCATGAATATTCCCTGGAAAATAATTAATACATTAAGTACCTACATGTATGTAGAACGGTGCTAAAATATTAACTTTAAAAAGGGCAATGTACAAATGTTTCACGCACGGCATCAATTTGATGTAATTTTAAAGAGTTTAAGTTATTAATGGATGTATAATAATTAATAAGTCTTTTATAGAACAAGAATACATAAAAAAAAAACTAGATAAAAAAACTATTTCTAGAGTAACACGTATTTAAAACGACATGTAGGTTTGAGAATTATGAACAGTACTGCAAATATTCAGTTAACTAAATATCTTTAGAGATAATTAAATTAATGGTGTGGTTTTAAATTTTAGAAACTGTTTAAAATAGTCTATTATTTGAGAAGGAAAATTCCTTCCTTCACCGTACCTACACATATGTTTAAAAATATGTTTTTTGCCATTCAGTATAATTAAGACCACCCCCCCGCCCCCCCCCCCCCCCCGGTGCCCTTTCTTCCGAAATAAAATTCTTATTAGGTTTTAAAGTTAATTTCAATTGATATTAAATTTTTATTGTAACACAAGAAAACCAGTCTTAAAACCAACATCAAACAGTCATTAACAATAGTATTTTAGTATAAACTTGTGCCGACAGTAGTATTTTAAATTGGCAGGGAATGTGTTTCACATTCAATTTAAAACTTAATCCTTCCAAGTATATATTCGAATTATTTTTTTTCTGCAGGAATGCAAAAATCAGATCTAGAAATGATAGGGAAAAATATTAAAATTTCTTGGAATACTAAGTGACTCTTTGCCTTCGACATATTCGGTGAAACGCAATATCCACATCTTCACTGTGTCGAATTATTTTGATTGACAGCACAAGCACGCTACTACAAATACAGCACGGACTTCCTGTGAACTGTGTGAACTTGGTGATGGAAACTAAAAGCCAATGATTACTTTCAAATTGATTTGTTAATCTAAAAAAAAAGATTACCTTTGTTGCTTGGAATATTTAGGAAAAATAATAAGAATTTTTATTTGATATAATATATATCTGAGAATCGAGGGGGTTATCTCTCTCTCTCTCTCTCTCGATCTCGTACATTTCTTTGTTCAATAAAAATTATGACAACACATTGCTTATTTAGTTTTAAAAGATTGATCTACGCATGTATTACCAATAATTTCCAACATCTTGACCGAGTATAATCACGGCCGGGAAATGTCTACAGATACATGAAGAAGTTAGCTAAAATAATCGTCATAAAAGAATAAAAAGGCACATAAATATAGAATACATGTATTTTGCAGTAGAATTGAAATAAAACGAGAATTTTTATGCAGTACGATAACAGTCAATGTCAACAGATAATTGTGAATTTAAAAAAATCCGTTATTTTACTCAGAATCGCTTTGGCACGGAAATATATGTACGGTTGTTTCAACCCCGTAAAATGTAATTAATTCATTCTATAAGTAGTAGTTTTATCTTCAGAAGTCCACATTATTTTATTAGTGAAAAGAATGAGCATAATTATTTGCTATACAAGTAGATTAATTCATTTTTTAACCACACGCGGTAACAAATACACGTTTGACGGCGATTAAAATCATGTTATTAAAATATCGATTTAAACATAGGTATGTGCAGAAAAAATGTTTTTATTTATTTATTTATTGATTAATCAATTAATTTATTTATTTATTGTTTGTCTCAGTAGTAGTTTCATCTTCGAAAGTCCACATTTTTTTATCAGTTAAAAGAATAATCATAATTATTTACTATAGAAGATTAATTTATTTTTCAACTACACGCGGTAACAAAAACATGTTTCACGGCGATTAAAATTATGTTATTAAGATATCGATTTAAACATACGTATGTGGAAAATTTTATTTTTATTATTTATTTATCTATTTATTTCTCTTTTGTTTACCTGTTGTTTATTTATATTTATTTATGACATTAAATTATAGAATAAAAGAATAATTTCAATGCAAGGAAAAGACCAAAGGCATTCTGAATAAATCGTTCATCTTGCGTTCACCGTTCGTTCACCGTTCACTTTGCGCTCGCGTTCGCGCTCCGTTCGCGTTCTGCGTTCACTCACCGTTCACCGTTCACACATCGTTCACCAAGTTGCGTTCACCTTTCGCACATCGTTCACTCATCGTTCGCTCTGCGTTCATTCAGCGTTCGTTCAGCGTTCGTTCACCGTTCAGGTGGGAAAGTAGAATGTTTCAGGGACTGTAATTTAGGAGACTTTTCAAAAACAAAAATTATTTTGAAAAACTACCCAAGGCGCACAACCTATGACCCCTTTCGGAGTTACGACCCCTTTCGCAATAAAAGCTTGTTATCGCTACTCCTCCGAAATGGTAAACCGTAGAGATACAAAACCTTCAACAAAGTCTACGACTACTTTAGGAGACTCTTGAATCTATTCATTGCGAAAGGATTTGTCAACCCCTACAATGAGTTATTGCCCCTGAATGTTTGCGATGTTTACGATTATCAAGATCTTTTCTTAAGATTGACCCTTTGAAAAGTTGTTGCCCCTTGTGCTAAAAACCCTTGTTATCGCTACTCCTCTGAAACCGTAAACCGTAAAGGTATGAAACCTTCACCAATGGCTTTGCCAAATTATGGGGACTCTTCAATCTATTCATTGCGAAAGCATTCGGTGACCCCTTCAATGAGTTATTGCCCCTGAAACTTTTTGAATATTACAAATAATCAAAAATTTTCAAAACGACACAAAATGTTAAAAGCACTTCATGAAATGATAAAAACGCCTCATACAATGATAGATTTACATAATATAATGACATATCTACATCATATAATGAAAGAAGTACTGCTCTCTAAGTCGTAGAGACATGGGACCAACTGCATAAGTGACCTTTGACCTTCAAATTTATGCAAAGGTCAAAGGTCAAGGTCACTCAAAAATTGAGAAAAAAAGCTCTTTTTATATCTCTTTTGTCTTTTAACATATACAATCAGTCTTTGCATTTTTAATATGTTCTCTTAAATCTATTTCAAAGATTTCATTCTTGTCCCCGAAGATTGACCCTATTGAAAGTAATTGCCCCTTATGCGAAAAACCTTGTTATCGCTACTAATTCAAAACCGTAGACCGTAGAGACACCAAACCTTCTCTAATGTGTTAAGGGTCTTTAGGCCTAACTTCATTGTAAAAATGCAAAAGGATCTGATGACCCCTTATATGAGTTATTGCCCTTTAACTTCTTTGTACTTAATATAAAACCTTATAACTTGAAAACTATAAGTGGTAAAAGCATGGGGTCAATTGCATTGTGCCCATGACCTTTGACCTTGAAAAATTTTCAAGGTCAAGGTCATTTCATTTTTTAAAATTTTTATCGGTTAAGACAGTTTTGGTTTTTTTATTCATGGAATTTAATTTTAAGGAGTCAAATAAACAAAATTGAAAACATCAAAGAAGGTGGAAAGACCTCTTATTGTTCTGTGAACAATAAGTCTCCTAGTGTTTCTTATTATTATTATTTTTCCGTTATCGACTTTTGAACCGAAAGACTTATCGAAAAACTTTTTGCTTCATGACACTGGAAAACAAAAATTATTTTGAAAAACTACCCAAGGCGCACAACCTATGACCCCTTTCGGAGTTACGACCCCTTTCGCAATAAAAGCTTGTTATCGCTACTCCTCCGAAATGGTAAGCCGTAGAGATACAAAACCTTCAACAAAGTCTACGACTACTTTAGGAGACTCTTCATCTATTCATTGCGAAAGGATTTGTCAACCCCTACAATGAGTTATTGCCCCTGAATGTTTGCGATGTTTACGATTATCAAGATCTTTTCTTAAACGACAAGGCGTAGAGACATGGGGCCAACTACAAAAGATTCATTGACCTTTGACCTTGAAATTAAGGTCAAGGTCAAGGTCATTCAAAATATGTAAAATTAAGCATTTTTTATAGGTCTTTTGTTCTTCACCAAATTTTAAATATCTTTGCATCTTCAATATGTACTCTTAAAACCATTTCAGGGATTTCATGCTTGTCCGCTAAGATTGACCCCTCTAAAAGTTAGTGCCCCTTCCAGTGTAAACCCTTGTTATCGCTACTCCTCCGAAACCGTAAACCGCAGAGATACAAAACCTTCAACAATGTCTACGACTAATTTAGTACACTCTTGAATGTATTCATTGCGAAAGGATTCGTCAACCATTTCAAGTAGTTATTGCCCCTTACAGATTCTGATGTTTACGAAGAACTAAAAACTTTTTAACGACAAGTCGTAAAGACATGGGGACAATGCATGAGATCTTTTGACCTTTGACCTTGAAGATTAGGTCAAGGTCAAAGGTCAAGGTCATTGGAAAAATGTTAAAAATTGCTTATATATGCTTTGGAGGGAATTTGACATTTGACTTTCATATCTGACCTTGACCTTTGACCTTGACCCAAAAGTTGAATGATATATTCATTACCTTTACCTAGATTCAGCTTCAAGTTTTAAACTCAAGTTCATAAGTTTTTTTTATGACCTTGACCTTTGACCTTGATAAATGACCTTGACCTTTGACCCCCATTGACCCAAAGGTCTCAATCAAGCTTAAGATCGTTGAGGTATTTGCAACTCTTACTCTTACAAATGCTTATTTCCCCCCCCCCCCCTTTTCTTAAAAAAAAAAAAAAAAAAAGCAGCATAGAGAAAATGTCTACAAGTCAAAAGTCATGATATATCGACATAAGATTCGGAGTAAAAGCATGAAGAGACCTTAAAGAAAGTGTCCTGAGAGTTTTAAGATGAGTCTCTAAAATATAATGAAATTCTAGTGAAAATCGGCAAAATCTGCATTTTTTTTTCTGTCTGAAATTTAGTTATTGCTGAGCATAAAAATTAATTAAAGCCCGTATTGGCTATTTCTGCAATTGTTGTTAATATCATTCGATTCTCCTGCTCTATTACGACATTTTAATGCCAAGTATTCTTGCATTCTTTAGTGTATGGAATTTATTTCAATTTTATTTGGATTTAATATTAATGGAATGAATCTTGATTTCATCTGAAATTTGATTTTTTTTTTTCCCTAGAATAACACAATCACAAGAAATAGCGACTTTCAGCCAAGTAAAAAGAAATACACGTTTCTTCCCTGTGTTTCCCATCTAGAATTACATGTTTGGAATTTTATTTATGCTACTTACATTGAATTTCATGCCTATTTCAGGAATGTTAAAACCCGATCCCGATTCTCTGTTTTCCTTTTCCATAAATACAAACTGCCCTGCATCTCTTGCTATGTTTCTCACATGCTCTTAAATAATTTATCGCCATCCATTTCAAACATAAAACAACTCAAATCGGATATTTTCAAACATCTCTTTAATACATGTATAATGCACATATGATGCAGGTACACATGGGACATTTCACAGCGTTTTCACTTACGCTTCCGTCTTGATGCGCAGATCAAATGCATGTTATTCATATTAATAGGTATATCATAATTTTAATCAAACCCTACCTCTTACATCTTAACTTGATAACAATCTTATTCAAGCTCATATATACACATAGGAGCGTGTAACAGTGTTTTTTATGCGCTCTCTTTGCGTGATCAATGAATTCGTGCTTATCCCCGAGTCGACTACAAACAATCTATATAGGAGGTCTGTTTACGGTAAAATTTTACCAACTGCGAGCCCGATCTTAAATCCTAGTAGAGAAATGAGAATTTTGCTGTTTTATTTATTTTCTTGCTTTTTTTTCTACTTTTTTCAGCCCAAATGATATTGAAACACTTAAAAAGGTGGAAAGACGTCTTATTGTTCTCTGAACAATTAGTTTACTAGTTAGGTCTTTCCACCTTTCTGTGGAAAGACCTATTGATTTCCTTCTGTTTCTTCTTTTCCTTATTAGGTCTTTCCACCTTTCCGTGGAAAGACCTATTGATATTCTTCTGTTTCTTATTATTCTTCTTATTTTTCCGCCGCGTGATTTTGAGTTTCAAGATATATCAAAGAGATTTATAGTCCATAAAATTGTACTCCGTAAAAGATTATTGCAGTTGACCCTGCGTAAATGAACCTTGACCGCTTTCAAAGTTATTGCCCCTTTCACAAGAAATGCTTGTTATCGCTACTTCTCCGAAACCATAAGCCACAGAGATATGAAACCTTAACTAAAGTCTTTGACTAATTGAGTGGACTCTTCCTCTATTCATTGCGAAAGTATTCGGTGACCCTTTCAATGAGTTATTGCCCCTGAAACTTTTTGAATTTAACAAATAATAATTTTTTTTTAAAACGACAAGTTGTAGAGACATGGGACCAACTGCATATGGTTTATTGACCTTTGACCTTAAAATTCATATAAAGGTCAAAGGTCAAGGTCATTCCAAAAATGAGAAATTAAGCATTTTTTGTATCTCTTTTGTCTTTTAACATATACTTTATGTCTATGCATCATTAATATGTACTCTTAAAACTGTTTCAAAAATTTCATTCTTGTCCCCTAACATGAACACATTTAAAAGTTATTGCCCCTTGTGTGAAAAACCTTGTTATCGCTACTCCTCTGAAACCATAGACCGTAGAGCCACCAAACTGTCACTAATGTCTTAAGGGTCTTTAGGCCTAACTGCACTGTGTAAGTGAGAAAGGATCTGATGACCCCTTATATGAGTTATTGCCCTTTAACTTCTTTGTACATACTATTAAACCATATAACTTGAAAACTATAAGTCATAGAAGCATGAGATCAATTGCATTGTGATTCTTGACCTTTGTCCTTGAATATTTTCTCAAGGTCAAAGGTCAAGGTCATTCCATTTTTTTTTTAATTTTCATTTATTTCTATGCTTTCAGACAATTTTTGTTTCTTTTTCATGGAATATAATTTAAAGGAGTCAGATATTAAACAAATTTGAAATTTAAAGAAGGTGGAAAGACCTCTTATTGTTCTGTGAACAATAAGTCTCCTAGTTTTTTATTATTTTTCCGCCGTGTGATTTTGAGTTTCAAGATTTATCGAAAAGACTTTTAGTCGATAAGAATGTACTTCGTAAAAGATTTTCGCAGTTGACCCTGCGTATATGAACTTCGACAACTATCGGAGTTATGACCCCTTTCGCAATAAAAGCTTGTTATCGCTACTCCTCCGAAACCGTAAACCGCAGAGATTCCAAACCTTTATTAATGTCTACGACTGATTTAGTAGACTCTTCAATCAAACATTGCGAAAGGATTCGTAAACTCCTATAATGAATTATTGCTCCTGAATGTTTGCAATGTTTACGAATATCAAGAACTTTTCTAAAACGACAAAGCGTAGAGACATGGGGCCAACTGCAAAAGATTTCTTGACCTTTGACCTTAAAATCTAGGTCAAGGTCAAAGGTCAAGGTCATTCAAAATACGTAAAATTAAGCATTTTTTATACCTCTTTTGTTCTTAACCAAATTCTAAACTTCTTTGCATTTTTAGTATGTACTCTTAAAACCATTTCAGAGATTCCATGCTTGTCCCTTAAGATTGAACCCTCTAAAAGTTAGTGCCCCTTTCATTGTAAACCCTTGTTATCGCTACTCCTCCGAAACCGTAAACCATTGAGGTATAAAACCTTCAACAATGTCTGCGACTAATTAAGTACACTTCTCATTCTATTGATGCAAAAGAATTCGTAAACATTTAAAGTAGTTATTGCCCCTGGCAGTTTATGATGTTTACAAAGAACTAAAAACTTCTTAACGACAAGTCGTAAAGACATGGGCCCAACTGCATGAGATCTTCTGACCTTTGACCTTGAATATAAGGTCAAGGTCAAAGGTCAAGGTCATTGGGAAAGTATCAAAATTGCTTATTTACGGGCTTTTGGTTAAAATGACCTTGACCTTTGACCTTGATATTTGAACTTGACCTTTGACCTTGACCTTTTCTCAAAAGTTAAAAAAGATATATTCATTTTCTTTACCTAGATTTCGCTTCAAGTGTAAAACTCAAGTTTATAAAAGTTTTTTTTTTTTTTTTTTGCATGACCTTGACCTTTGACCTTGATAAATGACCTTGACCTTTGACCCAAAGGGCACATTCAAGCTTAAGTATGTGGAGGTATTTATAATTCTCACGTCAACAAACACTTATATAATACCCCCCCACCCCCCCCCCCCACCCCCATTTCTCTAAAAAAAAAAAATCAATAGCGGCATAGAAAAGTTTTCTACAACTCAAAGGACATAAAAGATCAAGATAAAATTCAGTTTAGCATGTAGAAGACACCTCAAAGAAAGTGCCCTGAGAGTTTTACGGTGAGTCTCTTAAGTACAAATAAATTCTAGTGAATATCGGCGAAATCTACATTTTTTTCTGTCTGAAATTTAATTGTTTCTGAGTATAAAAAATAATTTAAGCTTGTATTGGCCATTTCTTCGATTGTTGTTAATATCACTCGATTCTCCTGCTCCAATACGATATTTCGATACTAAATATTCTTGCTTTCTTTAGTATGTGGAATTTATTTCAATTTTATTTAGATTTAATATTAATGAAATGAATCTCGAAAATAGCGATTTTTCCTGTCAAATAAATTTCCACGCTCTGAATGACACGTTGTTTTTTTTTTGTTTTTTGTTTTTTTTCCTGAGATGCATGTTTCAAGTTTAATTTATGCTGGTAACTATGAATTCAATTCAAATAGAAATGATTATTAAATCATACTGTCAAAACGAACGCGGCCTTTTTCAAATACATAAATTGCTACGCAACCTCAAATGCATGTATCCCCGTTGATAGCAATATCATAATTGTAATCAGACAATATCCCTTACATATTAACTCAAAAACAATCTCATTCCAACTCACATATACAACCTGGAGCTTGTCAGAAGTTTATTAACTGGATCTCTTTGACTAGTCAATGAATCAAGGAAATTCCGGTAACTTTAACTCGACTATAATACAAGACAATTTCAACGGCACCCGTGGCGTAGTGGTTAGAGCGCTCGCCTGCTAATCAGAGGGTCCAGGGATCGAATCCTGCTGGAGCACTTCATGATTTTTTTTTTTTTTTTGTGTTTTTCTTTTTTTTTTCAACCCAAACGACACGGAAACACTTAAAAAGCTGGAAAGACCTCTTATTGTTCTGTGAACAATAAGTCTCCTAGTTTTTTATTATTTTTCCGCCGTGTGATTTTTTGTTTCAAGATTTATCGAAAAGATTTATAGTGTATAAGAATGTACTCCGTAAAAGATGTTTGCAGTTGACCCTGCGTAAATGAACCTTGACCGCTTTAGAAGTTATTGCCCCTTTCACAAGAAATGCTTGTTATCGCTACTCCTCAGAAACCGTAAACTGCAGAGGTATGAAACCTTTACTAATGTCTTCGACTAATTATGGGGACTCTTCAATCTATTCATTGCAAAAGTATTCGGTGACCCCTGCAATGAGTTACTGCCCCTGAAACTTTTTGAATTTTACAAATAATTAAAAAATTTCAAAACAAGAAGTCATAGAGACATGGGACCAACTGCATAAGATTCACTGACCTTTGACCTTAAAAATCATGTATAGGTCAAAGGTCAAGGTCATTCCAAAAATGAGAAAATTAGCTTTTTTTGTATCTCTTTTGTCTTTCAACATATACTTAAGGTCAATGCATCATTAATATGTACTCTTAAAACTGTTTCAAAGATTTCATTCTTGTCCCCTAAGATAAAACCTTTTAAAAGTTATTACCCCTTGTGCGAAAAATCTTGTTATCGCTACTCCTCCGAAACTGTAGACCCTAGCTACACCAAACCTTCACTAATATCTTAAGGGTCTTTAGACCTAACTTCACTGTATAAGTGCAAATAATCTGATGACCCCTTATATGAGTTATTCCCCTTTAACTTCGTTATACTTAGTTACTATTAAACCTTGTATCTTGAAAACTATAAATGGTAGAAGCATGGGGTCAATTGCATTGTAACCCTTGACCTTTGACCTTGAATATTTTGTCAAGATCAAAGGTCAAGGTCATTCCAAAAATTAGAAATTAAGCTCTTTTTATATCTCTTTTGTCTTTTAACATATGCAAACAGTCTCTGCATTATTAATATTTACTCTTAAAACTATTTCAAAGATTTCATTTTTGTTCCACAAGATTGACCCTATCAAAAATTATTGCCCCTTATGCGAAAAACATTGTTTTCGCTACAACTTCAAAACTGTAGACCGTAGAGGCATGAACTCTTCACTAATGTCTTAAGAGTCTTTTTAAAATTTTAAAAATTTTAATTTTTTTCTACATCTATTTATCTTTAAAGCCATTTTTTGTTTTTTTTTAAATTGTATTTAAGGAGTTAGATATAAAACAGAAACAAATTCAGAGAAGGTGGAAAGACCTCTTATTGTTCTGTGAACAATAAGTCTCCTAGTTAGGTCTTTCCAGCTTTCTCTGGAAAGACCTATTGATTTTCTTCTGTTTTTTTTTTTCTTTTTAATTATTTTTCCGCCGTGTGATTTTGAGTTTCAAGATTTATCGAAAAGATTTTTAGTCGACAAGAATGTACTCCGTAAAAGATTTTAGCAGTTGACCCTGCGTATATGAGCTTTGACCCCTTTCGGAGTTACGACCCCTTTCGCAATAAAAGCTTGTTATCGCTACTCCTCCAAAACCATAAACCGCAGAGATTCCAAACCTTTATTAATGTTTACGACTGATTTAGTAGACTCTCCAATCAAACATTGCGAAAGGATTCGTAAACTCCTATATTGAATTATTGCCCCTGAATGTTTGCAACGTTTACGAATATCAAGATCTTTTCTTAAACGACAAGGCGTAGAGACATGGGACCAACTGCAAAAGATTTCTTGACCTTTGACCTTAAAATCTAGGTCAAGGTCAAAGGTCAAGGTCATTCAAAATATGTAAAATTAAGCATTTTTTATAGCTCTTTTGTTCTTAACCAAATTCTAAACATCTTTGTATTTTTAGTATGTACTCTTAAACCCATTTCAGAGATTCCATGCTTGTCCCCTAAGACTGAACCCTCTAAAAGTTAGTGCCCCTTTCAGTGTAAACCCTTGTTATCGCTACTTCTCCGAAACCATAAGCTGTAGAGATATGAAACCTTCACTAAAGTCTTTGACTAATTGACTCTTCATCTATTCATTGCGAAAGTATTTGGTGACCCCTTCGATGAGTTATTGCCCCTTAAACTTTTTGAATTTTACAAATAATTAAAAAATTTTAAAACGACAAGTCGTAGAGACATGGGACAAACTGCATAAGATTCATTGACCTTTGACCTTAAAATTTATGTAAAGGTCAAAGGTCAAGGTCATTCCAAAAATGAGAAATAAAGTTATTTTAATCTCTTTCAACTTATGTTATCTGTCATTGCATCATTAAAATGCACTCTTAAAACTATTTCAAAGATTTCATTCTTGTCTCCTAATATTAACCCTTTTAAAAGTTATATCCCCTTGTGTGAAGAACCTTGTTATCGCTACTCCTCTGAAACTGTAGACCCTAGAGACACCAAACCTTCACTAATGTCTAAAGGGACTTTAGTCCTAACTTCACTGTATAAGTGCAAAAGGATCTGATGACCCTTATGTGAGTTATTGCCTTTATTTAACTTCTTTGTACTTACTATTAAACATTATATCTTGAAAACTATAAATGGTAGAAGCATGGGGTCAATTGCATTATGACCCTTGACCTTTTACCTTGAATATTTTGTCAAGGTCAAAGGTCAAGGTCATTCCAAAAATAAGAAATTAAGCTCTTTTTATATCACTTTTGTCTTTTAACATATGCAAATAGTCTCTGCATCATTAATATGTATTCTTAAAACTATTTCAAAGATTTCAATTTTGTTCCCCAAGATTGACCCTATCAAAAGTTATTGCCCCTTATGCGAAAAACATTGTTATCGCTACAACTTCAAAACTGTAGACCGTAGAGGCATGAACTCTTCACTAATGTCTTAAGGGTTTTTAGGCACACCTTCATTGTATAAGTACTAAAGGATTTAATGACCCTTTACATGAGTTATTGCCCTTTAACTTCTTTGCACTTAATATTTAAACTTATAACTAAAGAACTAAAAATCGTAGAGGCATGGGGTCAATTTCAATGTGACCCTTGACCTTTGGCCTTGAAGATCTGATCAAGGTCAAAGGTCAAGGTCATTCCAAAAAAAATTTTTCATTTTCTTTTTTTAAGCCATTTCCCTTATTATAAATTGGAGAGTTAAATATAAAACTATAAGACATTCAAAAAGGTGGAAAGACCTCTTATTGTTCTGTGAACAATAAGTCTCCTAGTTATTTTTTATTATTTTTCCGCCGTGTGATTTTGAGTTTCAAGATTTATCGAAAAGATTTTAAATTCATAAGAATGTACTCCATAAAAGATTTTAGCACTTGACCCTGCGTATATGAACTATGACCCCTTTCGGAGTTATTACCCCTTTCGCAAAAAAGCTTGTTATCGCTACTCCTCCGAAACCGTAAACCGTAGAGAAATGAAACCTTCACTAATGTCTTTGACTAATTTAGTAGACACTTCATTGATTCATTGTGAAAGTATTCATTGACCCCTCCAATAAGTTATTGCCCCTGGAAGTTTTAGAATTTTACAAATAATTAAAAATTTTCAAAACGACAAGTCGTAGAGACATGGGACCAACTGCATTAGATTCAGTGACCTTTGACCTTCAAATTTATGCAAAGGTCAAAGGTCAAGGTCATTCCAAAACTGAGAAATTTAGCTCTTTTTATATCTCTTTTGTCTTTAAATATATACTTAATGTCTATGCATCATTAATATGTACTCTTCAAACTGTTTTAAAGATTTCATTCTTGTCCCCTTAGATTAACTTCTATAAAAGTTATTGCCCCTTATGCGAAAAACCTTGTTATCGCTACTTCTCCGAAACTGTAGACCGTAGATATACCAAACCTTCACTAATGTCTTAAGGGTCTTTAGTCCTGACTTTACTGTTTAAGTACAAAAGGATCTGATGACCCCTTATTTGAGGTATTGCCCTTTAATTTCTTTGTACTTACTATTAAACCTTATAACTCGAAAACTAAAAGTGGTAGAAGCATGGAGTCAATTGCATTGTAACCCTTGACCTTTGACCTTGAATATTTTTCAAGGTCAAAGGTCAAGGTCATTCATTTTTTTTTTTTTAATTTTCATATTTCTATGCTTTAAGAGAGTTTTGGTTTCTTTTTCAAGGAATTTAATTTTTAGGAGTCAGAAATAAAACAAAGTTCAAAGAAGGTGGAAAGACCTCTTATTGTTCTGTGAACAATAAGTCTCCTAGTTAATTTTGATATTCAACCTATAAATTGGTTGAAGAGCATTGCAGAACCTCCACCCCATTAGACAAAAGCTAGATTACACCAGGGGAGCAATATACTCTGGACTACGAATTTAAATAAAGATATACAGTGCATTTTGATACTGACCTCTGACCTAGAAAATTAGTCCAAGGTCACATGGAGTGATGGGTAGACACTGTCTGAGGGCATCCACAGAACAGGACCTAAAAATAATGCAATATATATGTATTACAGTATATATACACATGTACTTGTATGTTAATGATTTATCATATGCTGCATTGGACACATATGATTTTATCATGGTTTAAGTATCCATGTATCTTATGAGTAATTTTATACCGGTATTGCATGTATGCTCAGTTTTTTTAAGAAATAAATAACAAGTTTATAAACTTCAATTGGAGAGATACCACAAATTTATAAACAAACAAGTAATTTAATTTTTTTTTTTACATATATTGACCAACATTATTTACATCCATTCATCATGTTCATGAATTGGCTGATCAGACTTCAGTCAGTTTTAGATCTATATGATATACCATAAAGGACTTTCACATTTACAAAAGTTATTCCCCTTCGCAGGGTCGATCTGGGGTCAAACGGCTTAAGACACTGTTTTCCCTCTTTAACCGTATCAACGCTGAGGGACAATATCTTAGAAATAAAATCTATATGAACATATTCATTATGATTTTCATGTTGTCCCCATACTCTGGCAATACAGATACAGATCGTAATTGTCCAATATTTTTGAAGATTAAAAATATATTAACAAGTAACTTACAAAGGACAAAGTGGGAAAAATGAGCAATACGCCAACAATTGGAGAAAACTCTTAGGAATGTGAAATTTGTCTATTGGTGATGACAATTCCTGTTTTAATGTCACTGAAAAATTAAGAGACATTAAAAATTTAAGCCCTGATTTTCATACACGCATGCTGTTTTTTCATCCATATAACCTTTTAGTATCATAAAATTTACCAAAATTTAATACTTCAAATAATTTCATTGAATATCTATAAAATAAAGGAAACTCTAAAAACTTAGTGACTTGCAGAAATTATTCCTTGGAGAGAAAAAAATCTATCATATTTCATATAAATATATGCATAATGAGCCTTTTTTATGCATTTAGAACATATGGTATGTGCCTCATTTCCCCCAAGAAATTTTCAAAGACAATGGACTATCTGTAAGCAGAAATCATTGCTGTTTACTTACATTGGACAAATTTATGAAAACAAGAGGCCCAGGGGCCACAGTGCACACCTGAGCACATCGGGCTTGAATTTACTCCCCCCCCTTCCAGGCGTTCATCATTTGAACAAACTAAAATCTACACTACCTGAGGATGATTCCATATAAATATCACTAATCATAGCTCAGGGTTCGAAATTAACTCATGTCCGTAAGTCCGAGACTAGAAAAAATTGTTTCGGACTAGTGCAAATCCGGATGTAAGTCTTGAATTGGTTTACATTTTATAAATTTTATTTTCGAGTCTCTCAGATGTTTGAAAATAAACGAGAAATGAAACCACGATAAAGCGTTTTTCTACATTGTGATCAATAGACAAAGACGTAACCATGAGGAGATTTCAGAAAGTTGAAAACCCTCTTTCTTTCCCGACATGCTTCCAACTGATTGTGGACACATATTTCATTGAATTAATTGATAAAATTTTAAGATTTGTATTATTCTTTTTACATACTATAGGGCGGACTAGTGGAATAGTTTGCGGACTAGTGGAAGCTAGAAGTCACTAGTCCGTGCGGACTAGTGCTAAAAAAAGTTAATTTCGAACCCTGTAGCTTTGAAGTACTTGAAAAGAAGATTTTAAAAGGTTTATCTATATATCCCTCTGTAAAACTTGGGTCGGCCATTTTGGCCCCACCCTTGCCCCAAGGGTCATGATTTGAACAAACTTATATCTACACTACCTGAGGATGATTCCACATGAGTTTCATCTTTTCTGGCTCAGTGGTTCTGGAGAAGAAGATTTTAAAAGATTTTTCTTATATATGCCTATGTATTCAGTAAAACTTGGAAAAGGGCGTGGTCCTTCATTTGAACAAACTTGAATCCCCTTCACCCAAGGATACTTTGTGCCAAGTTTGGTTGAAATTGGCCCAGTGGTTTTTGAGAAGAAGATGAAAATGTGAAAACAAATGGAAAAGTTTACGACGACAACAACGACAGGCAACGGACAAATTTTGATCAGAAAAGCTCACTTGAGCCTTCGGCTCAGGTGAGCTAATAACTAATTTCCTATTTTTTTAAATTTAAATAATGCTAAAAATAATTTAATCTATCAAAAATAATCTAACTGAATGTAAAATAACATTTTTCATAATCTTAATCTAAGGGCAGATCACTCTAACTTCATTAAACTACCTGATATTAAAGTAGAACTCTTTAGTTTTTAGAGCTTCCTTTCAGTAATCAAAATACTGACCAGCAAGAAATCAGTTAATAAGCATTTCCTTTTTTCATTCATTTTTTTTTTCGAAAGATCTCAGAGTTTTTTCTTTTCAATTCAGGTTCAAGATGACAAAGTTTTATTGAAGTGTATGTATTAGAGAACTGATTGTATGTCAATCATAGCAATACACACATAACATGGAGGGGGCAAATTGTTTCAGCCCTAGTAGCAGTAAGCTTTTACATAAAACTTCTTGTAGCTCACAGCTGATATACCACAGTTCAGTATTTAGATAAAATTTAGAATCTTTTTTTCAGGCAATTGTCATATACATACTAATCATGAATGAATTACCACTTACCAAATGACCACATCCTGAATCATCATACATTTTCTATGATTTTATCTCACTGGTTTCTTTTAACGTCACACAGTTTTCTTCTCTCTGAAATGATAAATTATGTCCAGGTACTATTGCATTCTAATTTAAACTAATTATGTAATAGCATTAGCAACAACCAGGATGGAAGAAAAATAACCAGAGGTCTCTGTCGAGACTGTAGCTTTACTGGTTTGTACTTATCAAAGACTGATGCACAGAATTATGTGTAGTCTACTTGTTTGTCAAGTTATATTGAAATCAGACTAAAATTTAAGGAGGAGTAGTGTTTGCAGACAGACAGACAGCTAGACAGACGGACGGACGCCGGACGCATTACTATCGCATAAACTCTTCTGGTCTCTGACCAGTAGAGCTAAAAACAAGTCAATACTATCAATATTAATTCACTATTAGGCTTTTCTTTTTTTACATCTTCACAGAGCTCCAGATAAGGTGCGTATTTGCAGAAATACGCACTAAATTTTACAAAAGACGCATTGAAAATTAAAATAGAGCATACAGTTACGCATTAGCAATCATGGATACGCATTACACCACAAAAGTAATGCGTACAACAAGTTGAAGAATAGTACAGGTTCGACTTATTTAATGTTACGAATTGAGGTTAACTCAGTGTTTGATTTTTCTCAAAACGAAGAACAGATTTAAGAGCCTTTTAGTGACCAGGAATATTCTAGTAAAGACGACAACGATCGCCATTTCGGGAGGAAGAATCGGAGATTTAGATTAAAATCAATTTCTTTGTAGAAAGACTATGCACTAGGCATAACATTTTTTTTTTTATTATGGGTTCATAGCGAATTTTTCATATCTCTCAACTTGCCATATTAACGAAGATTCTTTCAGTTTACTCTTGATACGATATCTTAAATGAAGGAAAAGTTATCCGTGTCTCTGACTCTATGGTACAGTGTACCTTGAACTGCTGTATAATCTTCCTTGTCTAAAAATATGCTTCCCAATCTTAGCAAAAAATCTTGTTGGTATTTACAAAATTTATTTAAATAAATGCAGGAACTGACCTTTGAAGTTTTTTCCCCTCTTCAAAAACTCATACTTCGATTACAAGCTCAAAATATAGCCAAAACATTTCTATATAAACAAAATACTCATTAATCATTTTGCTGAAATCAAAATCTGCATTGATTTGAAAATCAAGGAGCAGGGACCAACCTAGACCCAAAAATTAGGGAGGCTTCACTTCTCCCTCAGAGAAATTTAGGGAGAAGTTTTGAAATTTAGGGAGACTTCTTGGCGCGCGTGACGCCCACTGATCTTTATAAAACTTTTTAAAAATGAAACTATTTCATTGTTTATAACTTGAAATACTTTTCAATAATTTTTTTCTGTATTGAAATCCTAGTAAAAATAATTTAAGAAGGAGAAAAAGAATCTGAATTTTTTTCCAATTACAAGGTATATCTAGCAAAAAAAAAAAAAGAACAACAACAAACAAAACAAATCAAAAAAAATTAATAATGACAATGTAAAAGTTTTTTTTTCATTTTTTGCATAGGCTAATAATTAATATGCACAATTAAATTTTAAATTCTATCATTTCATTTTAAATTTGAAGCCTCATTGCATAGTCATAATTTTGTTATTATCTCTTTAAAATTTGTTTTCAATCTTAATTTTTTTTTCTGAAAAAGTTTTGATGTACTACGTACTGCATGCTGATTGAACTCTGTATATCAGACGTGTAATTTCTTAGACAGTCAATAACTCCACAATTTAACAGTAAAAATATGTCTGTATTCACAGCATGAATTAATTATTTGGCAATAAAAAGATCTAAAATCATCTTCAACATCTTTGGCATGACATCGATATAGCTGACCAGCTGTTTTGCGTCTGGTTGTGCATAACTTGTAACGATGGACTTTATCATACCCGGAAGTGTAAAATCTAGAGGAGTTCCGTCAGAGTATTCGATGCATTGGACATTAGTAGCGAAACAGGTGCAAGTGTCCTGCTGTTTCGTTTATTTCAGCAGCAATAAAACAGGATTTATAAACTACTGACGATTCTACCATGTTTCTTAATAGATTTGCTTCATGATTTTCAATAATGGGGTTGCAAATGTTAGGGCGACTTTAACTTCGCTTTCATGATAAATTACGGCGAAGTTTGGAGCCCAAAAGCGACTATTTCGCCTCAGTCGCCCCCTCGGTTGGTCCCTGAAGGAGTAAATAAACTTTGGGGTAAAAAATTATCTGGAGCTCTGTCTTCATCTCAACAGGTTAGACATTACAAAAAAAAAATCTTTTGAGCAGTAAGGCCAGGTAAATAGCAACACCCGACTTTAAATACAGGTGGGAGATAACTCTTAAACTTTGACCCAAATTCTTACTGTATAACAATACATGAAAATACCCAAAAATAAAAATAAAAAACATCGGGCGGGACATTTTGAGAGGGGCAGGCGGGGATGAGAATCTAAAGACTAATTTTATAAAGCCTAATCTATATCAATAAACAATAAAACAAACCTAATCTCTTCAGAAAAGTGGACAGGCTTTCACCTACATTCACTTTTTTATGTATATTTTTCCTCCATATCATTAGTCTCGTTCAACCAGACCCTCGGCTGTCTCCGTAAATCTCCGACCAACCAGAGGGTCTGGTAAAGATACGCAATATCGTTTGTAACGCCAAAATGAGGCTTACTGAAATTCTGGTAAAGTTTTTGATTGGCTGAAAAGAACACACCTACACAATTTAAATAAATACATGATAAGTCGGCAGAAAAATAACTTAAAGATGTAAAAGTTATATGTCTGAAAGTTAAAACTGTTAGATAGGAATTGTTTACAGTAATGCCCACCAGTTATAGGTAAGTGTATAAGTGTGTATCTTGCAAATATTCGGTACAAAAGCAAAAGTGAAAGTAGTGTAGCCCTACCTGCGTAATACACATTCCTTCGATTGATATAGCAATTTCTCGTATGGTGTCCCAAATTAAAGATTAGTTAATTTATATAAAGACACAATCCAGAAGAAGAAACACATATAACGTTTGTTTTCAAAAAGGATCGTCAAAATGAAAACAAGATAGCGCCCTCTGACGGTTACAAACGCTAACATGATTCTTTACCAGACCCTCTGGGTGGTCGGAGATTTACAGAGACAGCCGAGGGTCTGGTTGAACGAGACTAGCATATCGTCAACATGCATATGATTAAGGTTTATGCTATTTGCTACAATCTATTTCTACTGTTCTGATGAGGATATCCATCATGAATAATTGGATAAGCTGAGATTGAAGACACTTTTTGTAAAAATATTGATGCTTTTATCAAAGTTTTGAGCCAAAAATATTTAATTTATACCTTGCCATAAGTCGTAAGTTCCAAAAAACAAGAGTTGGCTATCCGAAAAGTCAGAAAACACATGTATTCAAACCGGATGTTCTACAGTCTGAACTTAAATACGAAACCATGCTCGGTGTAATCTGAACTTAAATACGAAACCATGCTCGGTGTAACTATTATCATCCGGATAATTTGAGCGGGGTTAAAAATATTTTTTTTTTAATTCCGAAAAGAATTCATTTATATATAGAGAGAGAACATATATATGGACTAATTATGGAGCATACATTTTAATACACATGATAAGAAGCGAAACGTTGCCATTTTACAACATACAGCATGTACATGCACGGTGACTTTGGGGCCTCCATAATCAAAGTTATGCTATATCACTGTCTCAATTTTTTTCCTCTCTCTCTCTCTCTTCTCTCTGCAATATATACACTTAACAATTTAAAACTTAGGTTTCCAACTTTTCAAAATGGCGTCAGAATAGAAGTTGCCACCGATAGTGAAGATTTGTTGTTGCCAAATATTACAACTATTTACCGTAAAAAGTTGACAAAAATATACGTATGTAACAGGCTTGGGGGTTGTCGAATGAAGACTAACGACCTGTTCAGGGTTCTTGGACAAGACTTTATTTACCAGATATGATTTAAACCCATTCTATGGGAATAGGTGTGTATACATAACAGCAAGCAGCAATGCTGCAGATGTACAAATCATAGTCTGAGTGGTCAGAAGGAGAAGAAAGTCAGTCTCTATGATAAGGTCTGATTGTCAAAATGTCAGCACACTATAAATACATCATCACTGACCAAACTCTGGACAAAGAATGTCCAGAAAACCAAAAACCTTCTGGAGGGAAAAATACTAACCAATCCCCAAGTAAAACACAAAGTAAAACACCAATGAAATTAAAAGAAACATCCAACATTAGGCCTGGATATAATTAATGACCTAAGGCCATTTCTACCTATATACACCTTTGACAGACATGGGTGAATGCACACTAAAGGCTTTAAACTGAATAAGTATATTATTCAACATGTGCATTTCAAATCAAATTAAATATAACTCGAAACGATCTCGTTGCGAGCAACGAGAGGTCTTCCGTCCGCTTTAGGAAAAGAAACCCAGGAAAAATCGAGCTGAAAAGAGATTCAAAATTTGGTCACAAGGAGGATTAAACCCATGTCGCCAAAGTGAATGCGCTTTTTTAAAAAATACTTTTTTATCCCCAACGCGCTTACCATTAAGCTATTGTGAGTACTGCTCTAAATATACTTGTGTATACTTTTGCAACAGTTCACCTTCTAAGAATTATAAAAACGCATTTATAATTTCATGCCAAGCGCCACGAGTAAATATTCGCGCCTTTTCTTTGGACTGATCTATTAAATAGGTATCACAGCTTCAATTAAATTTCAAAAATAAAACATTCTTAGCGCCTTTATTTTATTTCGACGTTAAGAAAGTATATGTAACACATTATACACATTACATATCATATCTAGCCCAGTTACACTAAAGCAGTGAAACGGAAATTAAGTTTTAAGATTGACACTCAATTGCAACGTTCTACTGTAACGTGTCGGACCTGAGCGGTCAGTAGGTCCGTGCTCGGATTACCGAGTTTTACTGGGGATACGATTGAATGCAATATATACGGATAATAATATGACACCTGCCTGGTGTCTTTAAAGCCATAT